>NC_052944.1:89432993-89736262 GCF_013358895.1 Oreochromis aureus | reverse complement strand
CCAGAAATTGAGCCTCCTGTTCATAAACTGGGCATTCCTGGGCCTTAGCTAGTTGCCACATAAGCCCATAGGTAAATGTTTAATCATCTTTCAGATGACTTGACTATGCTCTCTTTAGACCAGCAACTTCACCACTGGACATTTGGTTGGCCGTGTGCTGTGATGTTGTGCTGATCAACCATCCTGCCTGACCATCACTAGGCCTCCTCATTGTCCAGGTGCATTGGTTCTGCCTCAGGCACCTGTTTCCTCAGTGTTCAGAGGATCTTTGTCCTGTTTTGGCTTCAGAATGTCATACGCAGAGGTTCCACTGTCATGTTATATATTTAGGTTCACTAGTCTAATTTGGTTCACTTACAATCTTGTTGTTCAAAAAATCTGATCTTCATTTCTAATGCATAAACTTTATTAAGCAGAATGTAACTACATCATCCTCTGATGTTAGTAATCATTTCTTGATTTTGTAACTCACCTTGAGTGCAATATTTTTTCTTCTTCTTTTTTCTTGGATGACATGATTACATGTAGTGTAAAGAAAAAACTTTCACTTAATGACTTAAATTGGTACTAATGTGCCATTTTCTCGACTCTTGTCAACAACTCGGCCAGCAGGTGTCAGAAACTGTGGCAGAGCACTACAAAGCATGCCTTACTGTAAGGCTAAAAAACCCCAATTTACATACAAATACATTTTACTTGCTGCTTCACTTTTGGTTTTACCTGAGAACAATAATTTTCCTCTTAAGTTGATATTTTGGCTAATTTTGCAAAACATTTTATCGGGACACTGTTTATATAAATTGGTTTAGTTTAATCACAAACTGCATTACTTTTTCAGACTGAGTCTCTGTAACCTGTCAGAGACAAACTGTGAAGCTCTGTCCTCAGTTCTCAGCTCCCAGACCTCCAGTCTCAGAGAGCTGGGCCAGAGTAACAGCAACCTGCAGGATTCAGGAGAGGAGCCTCTGTCTGATGGACTGAAGAGTCCACACTGTAAAACTCTCAGGTCAGATCAAGTGAAATATAATATATATAAAATATTTCATGAACTGTCAAAATGACTTAAAGATCAAGGAAAAAAATAAAATTAATATTGCCAAATGTTGTAGTTCTTTAGTCCTGATTTCTCTTTAGCAGTTTTGTTTGTTTGTTTTTCAGAGTGATGGGCTGTAACCTCTCAGACAGAAGCTGTGAAGCTTTGTCCTCGGTTCTTAGTTCTAAGTCCTCTAGTTTGGGAGAGCTGGACCTGAGTAACTGCAACCTGTCGGATTCAGGAATGAAGCTTCTTTGTGATGGACTAAAGAGTCCAAACTGTAAACTGAATACTCTTAGGTCAGACTGAGCTATATGTTTTTTTTCATCTGATGACAGAATTAATAAGTTAAATGTTTTAGCCAAAGGAATGATGGGGTTCAGAGAAGAAGCAGGATTAGATATTGCTAAAAATAATAATACAGCATTTAACTTTAACAAAAAAGTTATTTTTTCATGTTTGTTAATCTTTTCTTTTTCAGGCTGAGTCACTGCAGCCTCTCAGAGAGAGATTGTGAAGCTCTGTCCTCAGTTCTCAGCTCCCAGTCCTGCAGTCTGAAAGAGCTGGACCTGAGTAACTCTGACCTGAACGACTCAGGAGTGAAGCTTCTGTCTGTTGGATTAAAGAGTGCAAACTTTAAACTGGAAACTCTCAGGTCAGGTTTCAAACTTTTCCACTGATTATCATCTAAAATCTATATTCAATTGTTCTATAAAAAAGTGAACCTTTTAAAGAATTTATTAGACTTTGAATTATTGTTTGAAGTCTTTTCAGTAACATTTCCTTAGTGATGTATTCAAAGAAATTTACTTAGCACCAGTAAAGATAGAGATTTGGGGCCATTATACGTTTAAAAAATCCAAATCAGATGTCTAGGGGTTTGTTATTTCTACTACTACTACTTTTTTTTTTGTCTCTCCGAGATCATCTCTTCTTTTTGCCCTCACTCTACCACCAGTAATGGTAGATGGTCCTTTTGGAGACTGTTTTCATTGGAAATATCTTTGTGTAAAAATAAAGCAAAATTAAATACAACACAAAGATATTGAATAATGTTATTGTATCTGAAAAACAGAAAATCATTGTTCACAGATGGATTGTTGTTTTGTGTGTCTGCAGTCTGTCAGGTTGTCTGATCAAGCAGGAAGGCTTTACTTCTCTGGCCTCAGCTCTGAGCGCCAACCCCTCCCATCTGAGAGAGCTGGACCTGAGCTACAATCATCCAGGTGCCTCAGGAATGAAGCTGCTGTCGGCTGGACTGAAGGATTCACGGTGGAGACCGGACACTCTCAGGTATGGAGGGAATGTCTGATAGAGGAGGAAGACCTGGAAACATTTCCTGTATCCTTCGCTGACTTCCTGTTTGTTTCATACACGTCACATGAAATGATCCATAAAGGATTGAAATGTAGGAGGTGTTTAGGGAGACCTTCACCAGGAACATTTTTTTTACATGTCTCAGTATATTTAACAGTGCAGATTAAGGAAATATTTATCCTAGAACAAAACAACCACTGGAACCAGGGGGAACTGTTGGCCTAGCTTTATCAAAAGAATAAAATCCTTACTCTATTTTTAGAGATGTGGTAGAAACTGAAAACTACAAGGAGATGTTCTCTGTAGACTTAAAGAAAAGCAGCCCTGCAGAAAGGGATGTATGTGTTTATAGTGCTTTTCATGGACAAAGGTCACAATGTGATTTTAAAAGCCAATACACAATATACATTAATGGAACTGGAAACTGTCCAATGTCTTGACACAAAGTGAATCATCCAGGTAAGTAAATCCCCCAAATTTGATTATACTGATGAATGGCCAAAGTCTCCAAAGACCCAGGCCCAGACCTCTACATTGGAGAGACCAAACAGCCACTTCACAAGCGCATGGCACAACATAGAAGAGCCACCTCCACAGGACAAGACTCAGCAGTCCATCTGCATCTAAAGGTCAAAGGTCACTCTTTCGAGGATGCCAATGTTCACATTTTGGACAGAGAGGACAGATGGTTTGAAAGAGGAGTGAAAGAAGCCATTTACGTCCACTGTGAGTGACCATCTTTGAACAGAGGCGGTGGTTTACGACACCAACTGTCTGCCATCTATAATCCAGTTTTGAGTTCCCTCCCCAGACGCCTTAACGCCCACTCACATTCTGGGCCATGTGACCTCAGGAAATCACATGATAGGGTGGGGCCAGGTTTCACAATAAGCTCACCCGAAACCCTGGCTGATTGTGACACACACCCGTTTTCACGCCTTGGCTCATGTGATTAGGTAGAGGATCATCAGGGGGTCAATCCCATAGGGCTTAAATATGGGACTCTCCCCCATTTAACCCCAGAACTGAAGAAGATTATTGGATGAGAGGTGAAACGTCTTCAAGATACTTAAAAAAGTCCAGATGCTTTTCTTTCCAAGCTCCTTAGACTACGATGACCTGGATGACTGAGAACCTTCACAGACAGAAGAAGATGGTTCAAAGCAGCTCTTAAATCCATGAAAATTATTTCCTGTGGGAAGGATCATGATGCTACATCATGATGAAGCGTTTTGAGAGTGAAGGACTGAATATTCTGCCTCTCTTCTACAGTAGAATATGGCAGGACATGAACTACTCAAAAACAAATACATGGTTCACGGTTTGTGTGACACAGGCAGACAGTTTTCTGTGTGCATGCACAGAAATGAACTGTGGAATCAGAACATGACTAGTTTTGGCATTAAAACACATGAAAACAATGCTGCATTCACTCAGAGGGCAGACTGACACCAAGTGGAGAAAAGCAGCTGGCAGCAAAGGCAGGGAGGTGTCCTTTCCAGCTAAACAGAAGAGGAATATAAAGATAATGAAGGTCACAGTTTGAATCAGTCACATTTCATTCAATACAGTGGTGTACTGACAGATCCAGGATCAGTCCAAATCATGAGCAGTTTGATCCACATGTGGACTGAAGTGAATTTGTAAAAATGTTGGACTGTTCCATTATCAGTGTCTAACAGTGTGTGTATGAGAGCCATGTAATGTCCATGTGTGCATGCTGACTGTGCTGGTCTGATCCCCCTCCTCCTTTCAGGGTGGAGCCTGCTGGAGTCCGATGGTTGAGACCAGGTCTGAGGAAGTGTAAGTGTGTTTTTAATGGGATTCATGAAAACAAAGCAGCACACATTCAACCATCTTCAAACTGTCACATCACTCATTCACATCTCTGATGTCAGGAGTCATCATCAAAGTGTTAATCAATGAACAGATGATGGATCAATAACTGCAGCTGGATTGTGTTTGTTCTCTCCATCAGATTCCTGTCAACTCACAATCGACACAAACACAGTAAACAGACACATTAAACTGTCTGACAACAACAGGAAGGTGACACATGTGCAGGAGGTTCAGTCATATCCTGATCATCCAGACAGATTTGATTATTTTTATCAGCTGGTGTGTAGTACTGGTCTGACTGGTCGCTGTTACTGGGAGGTTGAGTGGAAAGAAACGGTTGAGATATCAGTGAGTTACAGAAGAATCAGAAGAAAAGGAGACAGTTATGACTGTGTGTTTGGATGGAACGATCATTCCTGGAGTCTGATCTGCTCTGAAGATGGTCCTCATTATGTCATGCACAATAACAGAGTGACATTCATCTCCTCCTCCTCCTCCTCCTCCTCCTCCTCTGTCTCTAACAGAGTAGCAGTGTATGTGGACTGTCCTGCTGGCACTCTGTCCTTCTACAGAGTCTCCTCTGACACTCTGATCCACCTCCACACCTTCAACACCACATTCACTGAAACTCTTTATCCCGGGTTTGGGTTCAATCCTGGTTGCTCAGTGTGTCTGTGCTGAGTTTAGTGTAAAGAGTGTCTCCTGTTAGAGAAACACTCTGACTCGTTCACTCAGAAACACGTTTTCAGATTCATGGATTCAATCAGTTGATGTTTTAAACTGTTCTAAATGATTCCTTGTGAACTTCTTCCTCTTCAGTCGTTTAGCAAACAAATGTTAACATATAGATATTGAAGATGAATCATTTAATCTGAATTCAGTGAATGTGAACTTTGATTTTTAGGAAATGAACATTTTTCCCTTTGTCATCTTATAATATTAGAATATTTCAAATCAATCCAATGTATTTGAAATGTCAGATATAAAATCAAGCACTTCGCTCTTACACTGCAGGCCTACTTGTTGTTCCTAGAGTATTTAAAAGTAGAATGGGAGGGAGCGCCTTCAGTTTTCAGGCCCCTCTTCTGTGGAACCAGCTTCCAGTTTGGATTCGGGAGACAGACACTATCTCTACTTTCAAGATTAGGCTTAAAACTTTCCTTTTTGCTAAAGCATATAGTTAGGGCTGGACCAGGTGACCCTGAATCCTCCCTTAGTTATGCTGCAATAGACGTAGGCTGCCGGGTACTGAGTGTTTCTTCTTCATTCACCATGTGTGTGTATACAACTCTCTGTCTTTAATTATGAGTTATTGTATTATTGTCTTTACCTTACAATATAACATGTAAATATAAAGCACCTTAAGCTGACTGCTGTGCTATATGAATAAAATTGAACTGAAGGTAACACTGTAATGTGTGTGTGTGTGTGTTTATCTGTGTGTGTCCTGGATCTACCTACAGTACTGTAAGACAAATCTGAAAGCTACTGGACCAGTTCTAGGTTGGCAGGAGTGGAGGAGCAAAGCACAGTGAAAAGACCAGAACTGGAAACCTTTAAATGAAAAGCCGGCATCTTTAATAAAACACAAACAGAGAAACAAAAACCAAATCGGTAACAGTTGAGTAGGTCATGCTTTACCTTCCATAGATAAAGATAATTTTAGTTATCCCAGCTTTGTTCTAAATGACACACCGAGGTTATTCTTTAAGCTTTAGTTCTTGATTTACGAATAAGATTTAAACTAAAACCTTCAGTTCCACAATGCACTTATCTAAGACAATCTGAGAGTCCGAGTGTCTCAAACCGATCGGTCCTGCAGGGCTAATAAAGCCAACTTAGTGCTATGAGCTCATTGAATTTATGCCCACTACTGATGACATGATGAGCAGGTTCTGTCTTTGCTTGCATGAATTCTAAATCGTTCTCAAACCCAGTTTGTTGCATTAATGCTTAAACACAGAGTTCCTATAGAAAAATCTAATTTGGCTCAAAACAAGAAAATATCATTAGCATATAACATTAGTCAACAGTCCAAATAATCACACTTTCAGTTCAGTTCTGTGTCAGTGTGATCAGATCAAGAGAGAGAGGGAAGTCTTAGGCTGCGTTCACACCGAACGCGATAGAGGCGAGCGAAAACGCCCCAAACGCCCCTAATTTGATGCGTTCAAATTCGCACCTCAACGCGTGTCCAGGGAAAATCCACCGCGCCCCAAAATTGCATCTTTCCACGCGCGTGGACCGGAAATGTGGGAGGAAGTTGTGCCAGATGTGTTGTGCTGCAGATGTCCTCTGAATAAACACATTATCTTGTTAGCGGAAAGGTATTTGTACATCAGTGGGAAAATAGCGGGACAGTAGGCGGGCTTGCTAGCTTTTGCACGGTTTCATCGGGTCAGTCTGGAAATTAAAAAGCAGAATGAATGACCTTACCAGGTTGCCCAATCTCCTCACTAATGTGCCTCCAAGCTAGGTCCTTTTTATTCCTGTCTCGGTAGAAGTAGCAACTAGCATCATTTAGCTCTGGATGATTAGCCACGGCACTGATGAGCTTTTCCTCCATACTGAATGACGAATGAAGGGTTTTGGCTGGATCTGCCCCTTTGACCTAGTTACAGCCACGTCACCAGGCTCCTGATTGGTTGTCGCGGCGAGATTTGACGCCGGAGTTCAGATTTTCCAACTCGAGCAGTTGGCGCGATACGCGCATGTGCACAAAATGCAACACACAATCTGACACGCGTGGTTTTCTTCGCGAGTCAAACGCGCCCCACGCGCTACACTGACGCGCGTTTCAGGCGTTTTCGCGTTTTCGCGACGCAAATCTGCTTCCGCATGTTCGCCGGGCGCGCAATCGCGTGTCATCGCGCTCTTTCCATTGACTTTACATGTGAACCTGACGCTCTGGCCGCCTCTATCGCGTTCAGTGTGAACGCACCATTAGCCCCGTCCAATGGCTGGAAAGCGAAGGGAAAAAAACCTGCCCAACTTTATATTTACAACACAAAAATCACACTAAAGACTCTGAGGGAAAAAAAGAAAATGGTGGCAGTTTTTCGTCTTGTCACTGGCTTCAATGTGACACAAATGCAAGTTTAGTTCATCGAGCAAACTCTGTGTTTAAATATTTGCATGAACTGAAAATACAGGAAAATACACATCACAGTCTGTGTTTGCTCTTTCTACTTTCACCCATCAAAGAGCAAAGCTTCAATTACCAAGTGTGCACGTCACAAGCACACTTTTTCTAAACTCAAACAAAGCATCATGAAATTCACCAAAACTTTGTTTGTTTTCCCCAAACTTCAACAGTCACCAGTTTTTCTTTGAGTAAGAAGACCATTGTGTTCTCCAAATCCCTGATTCTTCTCTCTGGTTATGCTAGCTGTTTTTTCACAAAGCTAACTCGCTCTTACTGGAAGAAGTGGGAAAGGTTCCATTAAAGGAGCATTCCCACAAACCACTTGTTCAATCTGAACCTGTAGTCTTGTTTTAACAAGAGTTTTTACACACGTTTGTTCAATTGTTTACAGCACGAATGTGACTCATGATGACTTTCTATTTAATCGTATTTATTCTTATTTTTTGTATTTTATTATTTTCTGTTGTGTTATTGTAACAGTTGTAACCATGGTTACATGTGCGTTTCAGAAGTTCCACACAGCGTGAAACAGTGTGGAGCGTCCTATCCTTTTCTGGTGTTTCCTTCTCATAGTTCCTCTCTTCTGAACTTGGTGTCCCAGTTGATCATCTCTGTGTGATCCTACAGGTGAAGCTGATGGGAGCAGTCTGTAATATCTCAGCTGCTTTCACTTCATCTTTTCTTTTTTTCACTTCTGCACTCACTTCAACCCAGAGGTCGCCTCACACTTTCTCCTTATCGTCTTTTTGATGGACACGGTGGTAAAAATTCCCTCATGATGTAATTTTATCTCCATTTCAAAGTCAAAGTCACAGTAAACTTTATTACCATCTGTGTACATTACAGTATATAGAGAGACAAGGCGGCGAGGCTCCAGCTACATTCAGTGCAAAAAACAGCAGTAAATACAAGAAGAGTAAGAAATAAATATACACTTTAAGACAAGGGTAAGGTAAAGGGAATAAATATACACGTTAAGGTAAAAAGGATCAATAACAGTTCTGAGTGTACAATTTACAGTTGAATTAATATTTTTAATGAAAGCCATTTAACAGCATTATCGTTTGAAAATAAGTGAAGTACAAACAGAGTGAGCATTTCTGAGGCCACAGAGAGAAAAGAGGAGCACAAACACTGAGTGTGAGCTCACCAACACACACATTTACACTTGGTTTGTCTTTACAGAGAAAAACACACTTCCTGCTGCTGATGTTTCACAATAAAAGCCTCGATAAGAAACAGAAAGACTGTAAAAACATTTGATTGTATTGGGGAAAATGTCTGAATGTGTCTACTATTAAAATAAGTGTGTATAACTATAATGAGTGTCTAACTTGTGTAAGGAGTATTTAGTAAATGTGAATATAACATTTCCATGGTGACGAAGCACCTTCATAACAGCAAAAAAAACTCCCACACAGTTATACCTGAAGTGACGTCGCTGAGCATCTAATCCTGCTTCACTGACAGGCTTTTAGGATCACTGCCCTCCAGTGGTCACTGTCAGTAACAACAACTCTCCACATACAATAATACTGACGTTAGGACACATTCACTGCAGCATTTTAGCACTGCTGTTAGTCAGTGTGATAATGATGCTTTATATGTGAACACAGAAAATATTAAACTGATAGAAACACTGACATCAGCAGAGAGATACTGACTGAAGACAACCTTCTGCCCTCAGGTGGTCACAGTGAGGAACTGCAGTGACAGGTTGCATCCTTAATGAAGAGCATTTCAAACCAATACATATATCCCAACAGAGAGCAATAACAATCATTAGTAACACCGGCTTCAATCAAGCGTCTGACTCACCCTTCATCAAATTAAAAACACTTCAATTTAATGAGCTGCTCGAGCTTCAAACAGTCCAAATTATGTAGAGAGGAAGACGACATCCATGAGGCCAAATATTCAGAATGAGTTTCAAGTCCAATAAAAAAACATGACGCACTGAGAGGAAACTCCATGTTCAATAAATCGGCTGTAAGAACTAATAGTAAATATCACAGCATTACACTGCTGCTTGTGTGTGGGGTTCTCCCAGGCACTCCATGCTGTCTCCTTCCAGTCCATCCCTGAACCTGCAGGACCCAGGCCTCATGATGGAGGCAGGTCACATGACTGAGAAGATGAATCAGCTGTTGTAGAAGATGGAGAAACAGGTTAGAGACAGGATGCTTCTCGTCCTTTGAACCTGAGATCAAACATGTGGTATTGTTCATGTTCTGTCAGCGTGACCCAAAGAAACCATGGAAACAACAATGCTGGGCAGCATCTCTATGCAGACAGACAGTCACAGTTTATCTTCTCACCACCAGAGGGCGACAAATCAGCTTCAATGGAGCACCAAACTCCTTCACAGTTAACGTTCACTACATGTTTGTTATATTCAGTGTTGGGAAGGTTACTTTTAAAATGTATTCCACTACAGAATACTGAATACATGCCCCAAAATGTATTCTGTAACGTATTCCGTTACGTTACTCAATGAGAGTAACGTATTCTGAATACTTTGGATTACTTAATATATTATCATGCTGTTTACAACTACGTGAATGTACTATTGCTGTGATTTATTACTGTTACTGAAGGTCCGACTCCGAACCGTAGTAAAGGGACCTCTGGCTATCACGGTGGGTTCCGTGTCAGGCTGGTAGCCGAAAAATAGCTTTACTTTGTTGTCTGGGTCAACTTTGCTTGCCAGAGACAGAGAGAGGCGTTGAAAGGCTGCTCCAACGGAACTTATTTTTTCCAGAGGAAAACACGAACACAGTGTACAGTCCAGTCTTAATAGCTTACTTACAGCTGGGCTCGTCAGGCACTCTTCTTGGCTGCGGTGGTTATTATTATATTTACATGCTTCCAGCTCCCGTTTTTGCTCCGTGACAGCTCGGACTTTTCCTTTCTCTCCCTCCCTCGCTCACAGACACATAACGTGTATGGCAGTCCATTCTCGCTGCAGCACGGACTACACTGCCCATGATGCTACATTCTTTAGGGCCATGCCTGTAGCATTCTGCCTTTTAGCTTAGCACAACAACAACAACAGCTGTGTCCCAAAACGTCAGCTGCATCCTTCGGAGGACCCGGCCTTCGCGGTCTACGTGGGCCGGGTCCTTCGAAGACCGAGAAGGTCGGAAGTGCGAGGCTGTGAAATGGGACGGTCTAGCCTTCAGATTTGCGTCACCGCTGTGTCGCTGGAGTTTAATAAACTCGGCCGTCTGCTCCTTGCTATCTAAAATATAACAGGACACTGGCGTAAATTCTCGACCGTCTCACACTTCTGTTTAATCAGTTTTCTTTTTGACGTTTATTCAGCTGTGTGAAAATCCCGGAGGAACCGACCCGATGGATTAATAAAGTTTTATTTAATCTAATAATCTAGTAACTTTGATCTCAGCCAACCCGATTTACTCACGAACAAATAAAACACCGAAATAAGGCAAACAATTACATTTTTAAGTTATCCGAGTGACTTATATATCATGTTTAACCTGAGTAGCGAAAGAGCGGGGGTCTGAAAACGATGAAGCCGGGAGTCCGCTGCTCTCGCCGGCTCGAGCGACCATTGAATCCCCCAGTTTGCTATCGAGCGGGTGGGTAACAGACGTCTCCGAAAACCTCGGCGCACTTTTGCAAATATGTGATGTCTTGATAAACCAAGCAGATATTTGAAATTTACACGGCCACTTTCTCGCCTGAAAATATGTTAAAAGTTTATTTTGTGACCCAGAAAGATTAATAAGACTAATTTTAAAACTTAGTAGCGGCCGCCATTGTTGTCAGCTGAAATTTGGCTGGACCGCGCTATGAATTCTGGGATATGGTGGGCCACGAAGGACACACCCAACCCATCCTTCAAATTCGGGGAAATGAAGGACGCATTTGTCGGCTGCATTTGAAGGAGTCGACGAATCGGGACAGCCTTCGTCGCCGGGCTGTGACGTAATCGGCCTTCAAATGCGGCCTCCGGAGGATGCAGCCGACGTTTTGGGACACAGCTTAAGGCTACGTTCACACTGCAGGTCTTAATGCTCAATTCTGTTTTTTTGATCAAATACGATTGTTTTTGTCTGCTTGTTCACACTACAACTAGAATGTATGAAATGAAATGACATGAGGATGAAAAACTAATTTAACCCTTTTACTTCATGGCCAATATCTAATGTATTACTCCCATTTCTAGTCTTTTCAGTGGCGACACCAGAAATTCGAGTTGTTAATCCCAATGCCCGTGCACATCGTCACTCTGCCCTACTTAAGACAACCAAAGAGGCTCGTTAGTACCGGGTGAGAAGTGTGGTCTTCCCAAAACCTCCACTGGAGCTGCTCAGCCAAATCACTGCATTGACTCACACAGAGAAGCTTCTCCGAGCAGAGGGTATCCACGCGCCTTCACGTCAGCAGTGTCTGGGAGAGCTGGTGGTGCCATTAGGACAATATGAAAAGGCACCGCTTCGATGGCTCGTTACAAACAATGTGGGATATATGAAGTAGTAAGTGTATCATATATTTAATATCATACTAGGCAGGATTACTAAACCATTAATACTCATTTACCTGCGAATGGCTATTGTCAGCATATGTTGCTCGTTGTAAACTTTCTTTAAGTGTGTAACATCCACGATGATATTGCTGACGGTATGCATGATTGCAGCATACTTGACAGGCACAGTATGGAGCTGACAAACCCACAAAGAAACGGAGAGATGGGGAACCAGTGGGTGAAGGATTACCTCACAGAATATGTGGAAAGTTTCCCTCGAGTCTCTGTAGTCCTCAAGGCCAACATTTACGGGTGCATCTATGGTCAGAATGGGTTTGAAGGTCACAGCTTTCAAGAGATGTGGGAATTATATTTTGAGTACAGCAGCCAAAAGGACAGACCTGAGAAGTACAGTGATGAGCATTCAGAGGGCACACAGTTCTGTGAAGAGGTGGTTGAACACACCAGTGACCCACATCACAAGGGTCAACAACACAACAACAAAGCGCTCTCTCACCCAGGAAACACGCAGAGAGAGAGCGCGTCACCCTGTAACCATGGCAACCGTAACGCTGCCGCCTGGAACAACAGAACGTAGCTGTCAAACAAACCCAAACAGTCCTGACCCGCGACAATATGAAACAGGGAAGTGCCGCCGTGTAATCCATTTATTTCAACAAAGTAACTGTATTCTGAATACCACCTTTTTAAACGGTAACTGTAACGGAATACAGTTACTCATATTTTGTATTCTGAATACGTAACGGCGGTACATGTATTCCGTTACTCCCCAACACTGGTTATATTAGAGCTCCGTATTTAAACATCGTCACCAGAGTTTGTCCAGTTAAATCAAGAGTAAAGAGTAAAGAGGACAAAGTAGAGGTGTATGGAGGAAGGAAGGAGGTGGCTCCTCTCCATGACACCATAGCGAGGGCGTTCAGACAGGAACGTCTGCTTCTGCTTCAGCTGGCTCGTTTCCAGTCTGTTGCTTGCCGCCTCGAGCCTCCATTTACATGGAGAAACGTTTGTCGTGGTAGAAAATCATCCTTCCATGTTTGTATTTATTTCACACAATAACATCTTCAATAACAGAGTCTGAATGAAAGTCAGGTGTTGAGGCTGGTCATAAATTGGAGGGTTGGTTTCAGCTCTGCGCTCATTCTTTACTGCACAGGTGAAAGTAGAAAGTGTGACTGGATCTATAGACTGAAAACAGAGAAACATGCTGAACATTTGAAGCTTTACAGTAGAAATGTTCATATTACAAATAAAGCAAACAGTGTGTCAGAGCTGATTTGTGAGCAATGTGTTCACACTGGCAGCTAAAACGAGATTTCATATCTTCACACTTCAACTTGTAAACTTTAGTCTGAGTTAGAATCAGCCTCAGCAGTCAGACAACATATTCTGAAATCAGCACATGAAGGTGTGGCCCTCTCACAGTCTTCAGGTGGAGTCCCACCTCGTTCCAGGAAGCAGCTCACCTGTGTGTCTGTGTTCTGAGCTTGGAAGACAAAAAAGCGTCTGGACTTGACCCTTTTTTCTTCCAAGCTCCGTAGACTACGATGACCTGGATGACTGAGAACCTTCACAGGCATTACTAAATACTGATTATCTGATACCAGAGTCCTTATGTATCAGACACCGAGTAAACTCAGTCTGTTCTAAGTCAACTGGAGATGTTCAGGTGTAAAGATCTAAACCACTTTAACAAGGATCAGATGGTTGTGTCCAGAAGATCAGGTCTGAGTCTGACTGAGACCTTGTGGTGCTGCAGAGGTGAGGACCTGAACAAGCAACACGTTCTCACTCCCAACTCGTCAAATGTGTGATGCATGGTCAGGCTCCCTCTGCTTCACTTATCGACGCGCAGGGTACCCCCCTCGCGTCGAGAATTGACGTGCAGGGTCCTCTCAATGAATACTATAGAGCTCCCTAAACGTTGCTTATTGACGACAAGAGATTGCCACGGAAGAACCTGTTGTCCGTACATTGATATATTTCCAAAATCACATTGTAGTGACGTATACAGAACACAATAAATTATATAATGTAAACAACTACCTGAGAAACAGCAGATAAATTAATTATAGGCTATTACTTTTGTATCGTTTATTGCATTTATGGAGGGAGAGGTGTATGCTGGGTAATGGCACAGCTAGCGACTGGGTGACTTTATTCACCCGCTTCGGCTGTTACAGTCCATACAATGGGCGTTATTAGCACAAATCAGTCCCATAGATATGGGCCATCCACCTGCTAGATTGTTCAGAAGGTTGTTATCATCCATCCAGATGGAGGATCACTAACAGGAGCGTGGGAGACTCCAGAATCCACTCTGGCTGGAATCCGGTGGATACAGCAGTGTTACAGGTAAGACCATTTAAACGGACAGCATTTATAGAATGACTATTAAAAGTCAGCGAGTATCAATAATGTTAATGTGGTTATGTTAGTAATACACCGAGTGCTAATATAACAGCTTTAAGATGCATTTGTAGATATTATTACGTGTTTTACCGTCTTTATGCTGCTAGCTTAAAGTTACGGTGTAAACGTTAGCTTATATTGTAGTAAAGCTGTTTAAACGATGTTAGCACAGAAATATTAGCTTCTGTCATGACTGATGAAGTTACTAGTTAATAAAGTTTCCAGTAAAGTGATTAATCGCAGCCACAGATTGACAGTAAATATCTCGATTAGCTTCAATGCATCTGTAATAAATATGTGCAAGTTTCAGTGCTTCGTTTAAACTGTATGATACTTATACTGACCCAGGGTCAGTGTAAATACAATCCTAGCTGTGTGAACAAAGCCTGGCTCCTTTAATCCTGCAGGACAAACCTCAGGATGCAGGTTATTATTACTCTTTCCTGCTGGCACACCTGTCACAGCTGAGAGTCAGCTAGAAGCTTACAGTGACGTGGACATCATGCAAAGACTGCCAGACTCTGTAATACTGTAAATGATCAGTGACTCAGGTTAACACTAAACTTTAAACAGTCCCTCTGTGTCTCTGTGTGTGCTGAACATTTAGGAATGAGTCAGGCTGCATCAGCTGAAGCTGTTATTTGTAAATATCAGTATTTTTTAATTCAGGTGTGGGGAAAATACATAAGACTGCAGTGAAGCGGTGCACCAGATTAATCCCTGGCCAAAGGTATCGTACTTAAATCAGACTACTGATCCAGCCACATCAGCCTTTTGTGAGGTCTGTTTAAAGTAGTAGTAGAAGTACTAAAATCTTTTAAGGTAGTACTCCTGTACTCCTGTACTTCCCAAATACAAAAGAAAGACAAAGAACACTAACAGAGGTCAGGTTGCCCAGGTGCCTTTCAGAGCTCCTGAGGGCAGCTGTGGATCATCCAGCAGGGGGCAGCACTGGACTCTTTCCACTGCAGCCTTGTAGCTATCGGAATATGATCGTGTGTGAATGTTAGGTAACCAGCATTTATATAGAAATAAAAGCTTAGAATAAGTGCGTGTGTGAATGGGTGAATAAGGTAAGTTGTGTAACTTGCTTCATTCACCCACTATACTCTATTTGAGTAATCAGAAAAGGTCTATATAAGAACCAGTCTGTTTATTATTTACACAAATTTGAAAGATCAAAGCTGAATCTCTCTCTATTCCACTTTTCTTAACGCCTGCCATGATGTTGAGAGAAGAGTAAGGTTGCTAGCATAGCTGAAGATTGAGGTGACGTTTTCAGTCACCTTTAAAGCTACTGCTGATCGGTAGGCCCATGAACCCGCTATACAGGAAGTCTGGTTCAGCTCCTTGTAGAAGAAGTTCTAATCCCTGATCCTATGAGTCGATGTGGGTGGGAGGACTCACAGCCTGACTGCCTTGACATCCAGGTGTCTTCCCTGCTCACCCTGATACGAAGAAACCCGAGTAGTCTCGCGGGTCAAATCGTATCAGTCACACCGTCAGGTGGTGATATGGAAGAAAATGTTTTCCACCTCAGTGCTCTGTGGAAGTAATCTGGAAAGCAGGATTCCTTGATAGATCCCACATCTTCTCAAACTTATACTTTTGCTTTTCCAGAGGGCAAACCTTCGAAATATCCCCTCTGGAGTGTGACAAGTTAATTTTCAGATTTTGATTTTCACAAATGAAATTTTAAATGCAGCAATTTTTTAAAGCAATATAGCAGGAGAAAAGCAAAAGCAGATTTAAATGATAATAAAAATTAAATAATAATCAAATCACATCAATTATAATTGTCCAACTAATCTACTCTGACACTTCCAGGACAATGGAGGAGCCACAGTGTCTGCTGGCCGGGGGTGGGCTAATGACTTGAATCTGTTTTTTAACAGATTTGACAATGGCCCACTTATCACCTCTCCCACCCCCCAGGTTCCATTAACCCCCCTCCAGTTGCCCCCCCCCCGGGTGCAATGCCATTGTCACCTGAGCTGTCTGCTTCACCCCTATCCACACATCTACCCACAACAAAACCAGCCCCACCCCCCACTCCAGCCCAGCCTCACATCTACTTCACAGCTGATCAGGTGAGAAATCAGCTCAAGAGGACGAAGGCAAGGAAGGCAGCAGGTCCGGATGGAATCTGCTCCAGACTGCTCAGGGACTGTGCAGACCAGCTCTGTCAGGTGGCCCTGTACATCTTCAACCTGAGCCTGAGCCTGGAGAGGGTTCCTGAACTGTGGAAGACTTCCTGTGTGGTTCCGGTGCCAAAAATCGCACACCCCAGGGAGCCCAACCACTTCAGGCCTGTTGCCTTGACTTCTCATCTGATGAAGACCATGGAAAGGGTCATCCTGCACCACCTTCGGCCACTGGTGGGCTCAGTGATGGACCCCTTGCAGTTCGCCTACCATTCTGGAATTGGGGTGGATGACGCTGTCATCTACCTGGTACACCGATCCCTCTCTCACCTAGAGCAGGCGGGGAGCACTGTGAGGATCATGTTTTTTGACTTCTCCAGTGCTTTCAGCACCATCCAACCTGCACTACTGAGAGGGAAGCTGGAGGGAGCCGGAGTAGGCAAACAGCTGACTGCATGGACCATCGACTACCTTACCAACAGACCACAGTATGTGAGGCTCCATGACTGTGTGTCCGAGGTGGTAATATGCAGCATGGGAGCACCACAGGGCACGGTTCTCTCACCTTTCCTGTTCAGTCTGTACACTTCAGACTTCTGTTATAATTCGGACGATTGCCATCTACAGAAGTTCTCAGATGATACAGCCATCATTGGATGCGTATCAGACGGGAATGATCAGGAGTACAGGGGGGTCATCAGTGACTTTGTTGGCTGGTGTGAGACCAACGTACTCCAAATCAACGCCGGCAAGACAAAGGAGATGATCATAGACTTCAGGAGGAAGTCACCCCCTACAACACCGGTGAGCATCCAAGGGAAAGACATTGAGATAGTGGACTCTTATAAGTACCTGGGTGTTCACTTACATCTTCAACGAGTCCCCTGGCGAGTCCCTGGCGAAGTCTGTGGTCCCCACATGCTTCAAAAGATCCACCATCATCCCGGTGCCCAAGAACAGCAAACCCTCATCCCTGAACGATTACCGGCCAGTTGCGCTGACCTCGGTAGTCATGAAGGTGTTTGAGAGGCTGCTGAAGAACATCATCTCCTCCTCCATCCCAGACTCCACAGATCCGCTCCAGTTCGCCTACCGACCCAACAGATCCACTGAAGACGCCATCGCCCATGTCCTGCACACCACCCTCAGCCACGTGGACAAGAAACAGGGTAACTATGTGAGAATGCTGTTTGTTGATTACAGTTCAGCGTTTAACACAATAGTGCCCAGCAGACTGTTCACAAAGCTGAGGGATCTGGGACTCAACAGCCGTCTGTGTGCATGGGTGTTGGACTTCCTCACCGGCAGAACTCAGGTGGTGAGGGTGGGTGGGTGTGTCTCCGACAGCATCACCATCAACACAGGAGCACCACAGGGTGTGTCCTCTCGCCACTGCTCTACTCCCTCTACACTTCGGACTGTGGCCACCACGGCTCCAACACCATTGTGAAGTTTGCTGACGACACAGTGGTGTTGGGTGCCATCTCCAACAGCGATGAGGCGGCCTACATGGACGAAGTGAAGAATTTGGCATCATGGTGCCAGGACAACCCACTACACCTCCAGCTGAAGTTTGCTGACGACACAGCAAGACCAAGGAGCTGGTGGTGGACTTCATCATGGTGCCAGGTCAGCACAGAGACTACAAACCCATTTCAGAAGGAGTCAGCACATCAACCCATTTTCATCAATGGAGCTCCAGTGGAGAGGGTGCAGTCCTTCAAATATCTTGGTGTCCACATCTCCTCAGACCTGACATGGGCTGCCGACATTCAGGTCCAGACCAAGAAGGCTAGGCAGCGCCTGTATCACCTCCGACAACTAAGGAAGTTCAGGGTCTCTCCAAAGATCCTCAGGATCTTCTATACAGGCGCTGTGGAGAGTATCCTCACACAGAACATGACAGCGTGGTTCGGGAACAGCTGTGTGAAGGACCAAAAAGCTCTCCAGAGAGTGATCCGTACAGCAGAACGCTGCTGCAGGATTGCTCTCCCCCCACTTCAGGACACCTACACCAGGAGATGCCGGACTAGAGCAACGCAGATACTGAAGGACCCGTCGCATCCTGGCAACAAACTGTTCCAACTTCTACAATCTGGTAGAAGGTTCCGCATCATCCGGGCAAGGACAGAGAGACTCAAGAAGAGCTTTTATCCTCAAGCCATCCGGGCCCTAAACCAACCCAGGTTCTTTGGAGTCTGCAGGACTCTGTTAGGGACATTCTATGACACTGTGGTAGCATCTGCCCTTTTCTATGCAGTGGCCTGCTGGGGGAGTGGATGCACGGACAGGGACAGGAGCAGGATTGACAAACTGGTGCGGAGGTCCCCTGGAGTCTGTGGTGGTGGTTGGCGACAGGAGGATGTTAGTAAAGCTGACATCCATCATGAACAACCCACATCACCCACTGCATGAGTATGTGAGTGGGCTGAGCAGCTCCTTTAGTCAGAGACTGAAACACCCTTGCTACAGGAAGGAGCGCTTTCGCAGATCATTCATCCCAACAGCAGTTAGACTCCATAACTCCTCAATCACGATGTCATAAGTCACTGGACACTGTGAACATCCACGGTCACCACTTCATGCATAATGGACCTTCCATGTGTATGGACATGTGCAGGTATATATGTATGTATATGTATACATATGTATATTTAGTTTGTACATGTGTGTGTGTACATGTCTATAAATAGGAATAGTAGTGGTACAATAGCTATATATACATATATATATATATAAATAGGAATAGTAGTGGTACAATAGCTATATTGATTGATTGATTGATTTTATTGATTAGCATACAGAATACAAAATAAAGATTACCAAAAAGCAAAAAATCATGAGCCAAGGCTAATCAAAAGGTATTGGCTGAAGCATTTGCTTATTATGCCAACCCTTTTAACAAAAAATCTTTTGCATGCAGCTCCTGTATCAAGCGATATAGTTTATGTCTTCCATATTTCCAACCATATACATAATCACATACTGTGTATGCTACCATTGTATATAGTGTATTATACTGTGTGTGCTACCATTGTATATAGTGTATTATACTGTGTGCTACCATTGTATATAGTGTATTATCTTACTTTTTTCATTGATTGTACTTATTTGTATTTTTGTATTTCTTTCCGACATCTGTACCTGAGCCGAGGTGACGCAAAAATTTCCCCGTCGTGGGATCAATAAAGTCTTATCTTATCTTATCTTATCTTATCTTATCTTATCTATTGCTGACTCTGTTCTTATCTTTAAGAAGTAAGAGGTTGGAGAGGAGACGGGCATCAACCCTGAAGATCTAATTATGTCAGTGTTCTAACTAAAATAATCCATTAAGAAAACAATAAACCCCTTCTGAAATAATCCATCACAGCCACTTTGATAAGCAGAGAAAAATCTAATTCAATTAAAGTGTCTGTCAAGATGATGTCCAGCCTGCATTAAAACTGCACATTGTTGAAAGTGACCATCCAAATTTAAATCAGGTAAGGTCTGATAATCTTATGGTCACATTTTTACTGTTATCAAACGGTAATCAAACAGTCTGAGCAAAAGCAGGAAATAAACAGTACAACGTTTTGTTCAGGGAGGTTTTTTTTTTTTTTTGCTTTGCATCTCCTCACTTTCTTGTTTACCATTTTTTTAAGTCAGCAGAGGTTGCTGTCACAATCAAACAGAAAGATGGATCCTAATAAACTGCTTGCACAAAAAGCCAGAACAGTGTCTATAGTGCTGAAAGAGATGAATTCAAGAAAATGCAGCCTATAAAACTTCAAGATGAACCACACAATTAGTGCATGGACCTCTAATTAAAAGATTTTCTAAAAACTACAACTGCAGCTGAACAAACAAGTTATTGGTGGTACTTCTGCAATCAATATACTCTTAAATAAAAGATTTAAAGGATGAGACAGCTCAGCACAGCATGTTATTAACTTCACACATGAAGTGGTTCAGTCCAGTCAGTCTTCAGTTTTGCAGTCACCGTCCACATCCTGCTTCTTTGACTGGTCGTCACGGTAACTCTGGACTTTCCTCCAGCGAATCCTGAAGTCTGTCAGTCCTTCTGACAGCATGAGGCCTGACAGCTGGACAAAATGTGCAGATGATGAAAAACATGAAGCATAGTTTGAACTTGTGTCAAGTTTGTGTTGGTGACTGAACTGCTGACCTGCTGTGAAACCTGCTGCTGGATCTCTGTGCTGTGCATGTCTGCCTCTGACTGAAGCTTCATTTTTAGCACTGTTTGCTTTGTCACTGCTAAAAATGAACCACATATAACAACACAAACGTTAGTGTTTTACATGATGACAGGATCTTACAGTGTTTGCTTTCTGGACCTCACCTTTGAAACAGAAAAAAAACTCATTGCCATTACACAAGCCATCAGCCCATTTCCTTGATATTAAATCTATCGAGCCACAGTACTCAAGTGAAAGGCTGTTATCAGGCTCAAAGGACTTCCAGTTAGTGAATGTGGAGGTTGTGTTGTCAGACCAGGCCCAGGGATCCCTGTAGAGGCCAATCCACACATACTGAACCCCTGATCCATTCAAAGTGAGCGTGATGTTGGATTTCTCCTCTTTGCTTCTTATACTGGTCAGGTCTGTGTGGTATGTCCTGCAGTACGACTGAGCCGCTGACCAGGAGCGACTCTCCATCACTAAGATGTAACTTGTACTGCTGGCTGTGAAAGATTAAAAAAAGGATGGATTTTGAAACATGCACAGTTTCATAAAATTGTAGGAATACCTAGGGTAACAAATGTTTTTCCTACCATTGTAACACAGGAAAGGGTAAGAATCTCCACAGGGTCTATCATTCATCTGTGTTTGTCCCTGAAGAGCCACACAGTATTCATTTGCTTTTACACAGTCTGGTTGGCCGTTAGCCCAGATCAGAAATTCATGTGTACTGCCAACATAAAAAAGTTTTCCCTCCATGGACCACTTCCAGCTGTAACGATCATTATAGAGCCCTATCCAAACCCACTCATTAATGTTTGGTGCCATTGAAACAAGCAGTTGGTTGATGTCGCTGTTGTAGATGGTGACCAAGTCAGTGAAGTGTTCTCTGCAGTAACTCTGAGCTTGAATCCAGGTCATTCTCTGGTTCACAAAGTGGTATTCTCTGGAGTGGGGAGGAAGAGTGGAAAGTCCTCCTGAGGAAAATGAAACAAAGGCTTTTATTGTAGAAACTGTACTCATAGACCAGGGGTCTGCAACCTTTTACACCCATAGAGCTATTTGGACCCGGGTTCCATGCAAAAGAAAACACTGGGAGCCGCAAATACTTTTTGAAATCTAAAATGAAGATAACACTGTATATATTGTTTTTAGGGATGCAACGATACCAATTTTTTCAAACCGATCCGATACCGATACTTGGATCTGAGTACTTGCCGATACCGAGTACAAAAACCGATACTTCTGCCACACACAAGTTAAACTTAACCGGTAGTAAAGAAACGACCCCACACAACTCTTTAACACAAACGAAACGTTTACTGAACGTAAGGGCAGAGACAAATACTGTACAACACATCCCTTTTTTATGATATTGATATTCCAATTCCTTAACCAAATGAAATACACTGTATAAATGAAATAATTCCCTTTCAAATTATATTAAACAACCCAACTTATGTTATCACCTTTTGGTAAGCAGTGTTGGGAAGGTTACTTTTAAAATGTATTCCATTACAGAATACTGAATACATGCCCCAAAATGTATTCTGTAACGTATTCCGTTACGTTACTCAATGAGAGTAACGTATTCTGAATACTTTGGATTACTTAATATATTATCATGCTGTTTACAACTACGTGAATGTACTATTGCTGTGATTTATTACTGATACTGAAGGTCCGCGGCTCCGAACAGTAGTAAAGGGACCTCTGGCTAATACGGTGGGTTCCGTGTCGGGCTGGTAGCCGAAAACTAGCTTTACTTTGTTGTCTGGGTCAACTTTGCTTGCGGGAGACAGAGAGAGGCGTGGAAAGGCTGCTCCAACGGAACTTATTTTTTCCGGAGGAAAACACGAACACAGTGTACATGTAACAGTGTTTATGTGGTATTATTCCACTTGCCACAAATGTCAGTGTAATGGGGAAACAGCGCCCCCCCTCTCGGTGTGGCTGGTTAGGGGAGGCTGGCTGCAGTAATCGCTGCCAGTCTGCCGTAGCCATACGAGAGGTGAGTTGTATTGCTCCGCACACAATATAGCTAAGTAGTACAGACACATAAAAGATGTTTGATTAGCTGATGGGCACCGAGTGTGATAAGTGCTTAGTGGACACATGTCCAACACCAGTTTTATGTACTTTTCATTTGTTTATTATTGTGTAAAACATGTATGCTAAAGCGGAATGCTAATGGGATGTTCTGCCGTAGTGTGCTGTGCGGAGTGGTGTGTGGCGAGCCTGTGCACTGATAAAAAACACCATTGTTTCCATTCAGGTACATCATTTGTTGTTGCTGTTACTTTATTGTACGTTATAAATTGTAATATTGCTGCAGTAATCGCTGCCAGTCTGCCGTAGCCATACGAGAGTGTGCTGTGCGGAGTGATGTGTGGCGAGCCTGTGCACTGATAAAAAACACCATTGTTTCCATTCAGGAAATAAAGTGGCATCGATCAGAGACTCCTTGTTTTCTTAAAACACAACACAACGCAGAGTCGAGGAGTCTGTTTGGGCCGAGCTGTTGCAGCAGGATGAAGCAGAAACCGGTTACATACAGTTGAGTCTTAATAGCTTACTTACAGCTGGGCTCGTCAGGCACTCTTTTTGGCTGCTGTGGTTATTATTATATTTACATGCTTCCAGCTCCCGTTTTTGCTCCGTGACAGCTCGGACTTCCTTTTTCTCCCTCCCTCGCTCACAGACACATAACGTGTAAGGTAGTCCATTCTCTCTGCAGCACGGACTACACTGCCTATGAAGCTACATTCTTTAGAGCTATGCCTGTAGCATTCTGCCTATTAGCTTAGCACAACAACAACAACAAAAAGGCGCTCTCTCACCCAGGAAACACGCAGAGAGAGAGCGTCACCCTGTAACCATGGCAACCGTAACGCTGCCGCCTGGAACAACAGAACACAGCTGTCAAACAAACCCAAACAATCCTGACCCGCCACAATATGAAACAGGGAAGTACCGCAGTGTAATCCATTTATTTCAACAAAGTAACTGTTGTCTCTGCTACAGCGCGTTAGCCAGTCACTGTCCAGCTCTCCGACAGTCCATAGCAGCTGCCTCCGTGGCGCAGCCAAGCAGTCCGGGCTAGCCTTTAGCCTCGGCGGTCATGGCTGGAAACACAGTTTTCCATGGACGGTGGTGCGACTGTTGAAACAAAAAGTCACTTCACCCACACTCTGTTGCGAAGCTCTCACACAGTTAGCTTTCTAGTCACACACTCTTTTGTGCAAGTTAACCTCAGTAAAACTAGCCGAGTCTCTCACTTTGGTTCAGCTAACCTCGTGCATCTCTCCATGCCGTTCTCTTCTGTGAACTGTGAACACCTTATGTGGCGTTCAAGTCCATGGGAATTATGATTATCTACTCCCAAATTCCCATCCGGGCTACATAAGTATCGGTTCATGGTATCGGTTAACTTTTACGAGTACGAGTACGCACACATTTTACAGTATCGGCCCCGATACCCGATACCAGTATCGGTATCGGTGCATCCCTAATTGTTTTTCACCTTTATGCTTTGTGTGAACAACTAAAGTGTGTTGCTTATGAAATCCATGAAGTGCTACAGAGAAAATTACATTTTATTCATGTAATTAACACATTTTGAACTCTTAAAGAAATATAACAAAAGGAAAGACACCCAGCTGAACTAAAATGATCCAGCAAACAAAAACTGTTGTCAGCCGCCACCCTTATATCGCCTTTGGGATTTTGGAGCCTTGACCTGACTTTTAAAAAAATAACTGGAAACAAAGCACTATGCTGCTGAAAAATGAAAAATAGATATTTGCAAAATTCAGCCTAAATATGTATTTTACCTGGTTAATGTGTGTGGCGGGGCGTGGTCTGCAGCGCCGCTGCAGGGGAGGCGGACGCACCTGAGCGGCACCCGCAATCACCCCTCGCCGCCTTTACGTCTGTGCTATCTATGCTGTTGTGTTGGTGTGTCGGGCTGTGAGCTGCAAAGCTACAGCCGTCTGTATGCGTACAGCAACCGTGTGTGAAAAGTGGTCAATAAAGACATGCTGAAAAACGTGTTCATACAAACATCGTTGGGTCTGCCGTGGTATGTTTACAATGGGACTTCTGCTCCTGAATGTCTGCGCACAGCGTCTGCAGATCGGGGCTATACGAAGTCACTTTCATCTTTACGCAGGACTGTAAGCTGTCATCTGTGAGGCGTGAGCGGCATAGCTGGACTGGCCATCGGGCATACCGGGCATTTGCCCGGTGGGCCGATGGTAATTTTTCGTTTTTATGGGCCGATGTTTTTTTGTTGTTTTTGTTGTTATTTTTTCCCCCATAACGGTGTAAACAGTGAAAGGTGGCGGATTGGACAGATGCTGGCAGATGTGTAAAAATAACTCAATTGTTTGGTAGTGGCTATGGTGGAGTGGTGGAGGCCAGCAGGTAGATGAGGGAAAGGGGAGGCGGAGGAGGAGAGACCCGAGGCGGCCGCCGGTCCGACTGTCAGGTGAACTGAGCTTCAGGTGAGAAGTTATGACCTGCAGTCTATCTGGGTCAGATATAAACCAAGTTTAGGTGGATTCATTTTTGTTGTGCTGACTTTTTACAGTTAGTTACAATAACTGGTACTGTGTACTAGCTAGCATGACGGAGTTTCTATACAGCTGGGTGGGTGCTATGTTACTGATGGTGAACTTTATTTTATTCACAAGGTTAGTTAGTAGAGTTGCCAACCGCCCCTTAAAAAACGGAATCCTCTGGTATTCAGAGTTAAAATTACGCGTTTTGTATTGAGCTGAAAATAAATGCGATTTGTCCCGTACTTCAGCTAGAATGGAAAAAAAAGACGCAAAGCTGGAGTTATTCTGCGTCTTTACGCTGTCAGCTGCCTCTTCTTATCTCATTCTCTCCCCCTCCCTCTCCTGCTGCTACTTCATTCACGAAACTGATCAATGATCAGCTGATCGGCTTTTCTCTCTTGCTTGTTTATCTCCCACTTTGCGCCATAAAGAGGAAACCAGCGGAGGTCGCGTTAAACAGCAGAAGCACCTTTAAACTTGATCAGCTGTTGTTAGAATTTATTTAATATTACTTTCTAGTATCAGCTGATGTTTGCTGAAGCCACAGCCATAAAGCTGATGGTCATGATATCGGTTTGGATATGTGGTGAGAGGGAAACATGAAGATGAAACCAGGAGATGTCCTTACTTAATCATCAGAGCTGAACAGGTGATGGAGAAACAGGTTTACCTGTTAGGTGACATGAATGAGTTGAAGGGAAGTTATGAGCTGTTTCTGAGAGACAAATAACACCAGGATCCTTTTCTACGTAGCTGACAACTGGTAACTGTGCAGGGGCGGGTCTAGCAAAGTGTTGCCAGGGGGCCAGGTTGGGCATTAACAAGAAAAGGAGGGCACAAAAAATACTTTCTTATTCTCATTTAAAATTTCTTTAATTGCTTTTAACAAATAATTATCCGAATATTACAACCAACGTTTTCATCTGATGTCAAATGCATAGAAATCCATTATTGTACATAGTAATTTTTTTCAGGGTTCCAACATAATTTCTTCAGAAGTAAGTACTGTATATGATGCCAGTATTTTCCCACATTTTCTAGATACTGTACCAGTACTGTGTGTAAAATGCCATCAAAAAGTCAATTAAGTTTTATTCTTTCTCACCTGTCTTTCTGTCTCCTTTCACTTTTTAAAGGTTGCCATGTTAGAAAAAATATTTTGCCCTGCCATGATGTTTATTGATGTGATAAATGAATGGTTTATGAAAATATCTCTAAATCTGTCATTTATTATTTTTAATATTCACTAATGGTCATGTCTCACCTCTAGTCTTCTCTGTCTTAATTTCAGGTTTCCACCATATGTTGTAGATAGTTCAGGAGGTTAACTCGACCAAGCAGTCTTTGGGTTTTGGCTAAGTATTGTTTAGAATACCAGAATAGGGAGGATGGTGTAGGTTTAAGTTTATTAGATTGATACATATGTACCAACAAGACAGCGTACATCACTGTCACAACGATGTTTGTTTTCATTCAAAAGCTTTATGGTTTTTCCTATAATACCTGGTGGGCCGGTCTCTAGTCAAAATGCCCAGGCCGATTTTTTGTCCCAGTCCAGCCCTGGTGAGCGGTGTTTGTTTTTAACATAGTTCACGGTGGAGAACAGCTGCTGACATAATGTGGATCCGTAAGATCCATAATTGGCTTAACTGGGGTTGAAAGTCTCGATAAATGCACGGCGTTTCAGCGGGTACACCGGCTTCCGCCAGTGTCACGCTTATTTTGAGCGACGAAAAAATAATAGAATATAATTTTATTTTTATATTTCAATATCACAATAATCTTCCAATTTAGAACTACAAGTTAAAAAAGAACTAACATAAATAAAATACACTTCAGCTAAATACTTCTAATTTATTTTCCCAAACCACGCGGAGCCACACTATACGGACTAAAGAGCCGCAGGTTGCCGACCCCTGTCATAGACCAATGACTGAAAAAGACATTTACAACAACAACAACAAAAAAAAAACCAACAAAAAAAGTTTAAAATATTTCAATTCAAGATCCTTTATTTGTCACAAGCATAGTTTTACGAGTACAACATGCAGTTAAAAAGAAAGAACATTATATACATTAAGTGAATTATTCAAAAGACCACATTATATGGAGTAAGGAACAGAATTATGTACATTAAGTGAATTAAAAATAAACAATCTGAAAATGTTCTAAACTGAAAATCTGAAAATGTAAATTGTGCAAGTAGGTAATAAAGAGTCTAGTGCTGTAGTGAAGCCGAGAAGAATCAGGCTGGGATGTGTTAAGAATAAGTCCTGTCTCAGTCACTTATGGGGCGGGGGCATATTCTAGTTTAGGACCTGGGTCGCCTGGAGATAGAAGCTCCCCTTGAGTTGCCTAGCCTTTTTGGACTGGACCTGAATGTGGGCAGACTATGTCAGGTCTGACGAGATGTGGACACCCACATTCTTGGAGAACTGCACCCTCTCCACCGGAGCTCCATTGATAATAATGTGCTTGTAGTCTGTGTGCTGACTCCTTCCGAAGTCCACCACCAGCTCTTTGGTCTTGCCGACGTTTAGCTGGAGGTGGTTATCCTGGCACCATGATGCCAGATTCTTCACTTCATCAATATAGGCCGTATCATTGTTGTTGGAGATGGCGCCCATAACCACTGTGTCGTCAGCAAACTTTACAGTGGTATTGGAGCCATGGGTGGCCACACAGTCCAAAGTATAGAAGGAGTAGAGCAGAGGCAAAAGTACACACCCCTGTGGTGCTCCTGTGTTGATGGTGATGCTGTCAGAGATGCATCTACCCACCCTCACCACCTGAGTTCTGCCAGTGAGGAAGTTCAACACCCATGCACACAGACAGCTGTTGAGTCCTAGATCCCTCAGCTTTGTGAACAGTCTGCCGGGCACTATTGTGTTGATTGCTGAACTGTAATCAGCAAACAGCAATCTCACATAGTTACCCTGAATCTTGTCCATGTGGCGTGGTGTGCAGGACATGGGCAATGGTGTCCTCTGTGGATCTGTTGGGTCAGTAGGTGACCTACAGGGAATCTGTGGTTTTTGGGAAGGAGGAGGAACAGCCTCTCGAACACCTTCATTTGGTGAGTGCAACTGGCCAGTACTCATTCAGGCATGAGGGCTTGTGGATGATTGTGGATCTCTTGAAGCATGTGGGAACCACAGACTTAGCCAGGGACTTGTTGAATGGAAATGAACACACCTGCTACCTGGTTAGCACAGCAAAGTAGCAGATGGCCAGTGATGCCATCTGGCCCTACCACTTTCCTTATGTTCTGTTGCGCTGCTCGGACGTCGTGTTCTGCGATGCTGATTGCCGGTCCCTCGCTGATGATGTCACCATCCTCAGTTGTCAGGCAGCAGTTAGCATTAGCCGCCTGGCTAATCTCGAAATGGGCGAAGAACGCGTTCAGCTTGTTGGTGAATGCAGAGTCGGCGTTGATCGTCGCAGTTTCCCTGGCTTTGTAATCAGTGATGGTGCGTAGTTCGTGCCACATGCTTGCCCTGTTGGAAGCGAGACTCCATGCGCCCCCAATACTGGCGTTTGGCATCCCTCACCGCATGCCGTATGAGGCCACTTTGTAGACGCTCATATCGCCAGTGGCGATGTAGGTGGTGATCAGAGTATAAATACATTGATATAGTACTTAACTAGAATTTTAGGTATCTTTTTACACAGATTTCTGTACAAATCAGGCTTATAACTTTTGGTTAAACCAATTGAAGGGACGTTGGTATATTACATCAATGCGTACCTTCAAATATCAAACTTATTTGAGTCTAAATGGAGAGAACAATAACATATAAAAGAAAGTCCTACTGGTTAATCCATCACCCACACTTTTCCCATATAAAGAGATAAAAGAGGCAAACACATACAGTTTGCATTTCCCTTGACCTGTTCAACCTGCTTCGTCCAGGGAAGCGCTACAGGTGCATCAGTATAAAGACTGACAGACTCAAGAATAGTTTTTTTCCCAAAAGACATAAAATTAAAACATTTTTCATTAATTTCATTCAATATTAATTTCATTAATACTTAAGCCTTTCATTCATGTTTCCCATAGGAGTAAGTTGTCATAACTTAAAAGGGTGTAAACCGTTTTTTTTTCTTCAGTTTAGCAAAAATCAGTATGCATTGGTCACTTATGTAATTTTTTTAATACACAAAAGTCAAAGATCTGAAAATTAAAACTCAAAAGCATATCATAAAAAACTTGAAAATATTAAGAATCAGAATCAGAAAGACTTTATTTATCCCCAAGGGGCAATTAAGATACAACAAAGCAGCATGACGTTGAAGAGAAGGACATTGCCTGTTTATGCCCTAAGAATGAGATAATAAATACACAGAATATACAGTTGTGGTGGGCGTGGTCTGCTGTGGCACGCGGATGCACCGGCACGCCATCCGCAATCACGCTGATTGGTTGGGAAGGGGTTGGTTGTGTTGTGGTGTGTAATAAAATGGGTCAAATCTATGATCTCTGGACCTGACGTGTCTCATTCACACCACAACAGTATATTCACAGTTTTAAAATTACACAGTTTTAAAAATAAAGTGACTGAATAGGTAAATAAATAACTGTAAGTGACTAAAAGTGAATAAAGTGTCGGCAGTATAAAAAGGTGGCTCTACTCCTCTCAGTCCTGCAGGAAATGCAGTAGAGGCATCGCCCATAGGGGAGCCATTGAAATGTGGGGTGAAGAATGTGAGAAGTGTCGTTGATGATTTTGGCTGCCTGTCTAAGGGCCTGTTGGCTGAAAACCTGTGCCAGAGTTCTGACAGGTTGGCTAATGACTTTAGAGCACACTGATGCAGTGTGCTGCAGTCTGTTCCTGTTCTGAAGGCTGAGGGAGTGGAACCAGCAGGTGATGGAGAAGGTCATGATGCTTTCCAGGAAGGCATAGTAAAAAGTCATCATGATGGCTGTGGTGACTCCAAAGGAGTTGAGTTTCCTAAGGAGGTATAGCCGTTGGTGGCACCTCCTGAGAATCTCCTCTGTGTGGGCAGAGAATTTCAGGAGGTTGTCAAAGATGGTTGCCAGGTATTTGTAAAGTTTATCTCTCAAATCTGAAATAAACCTGATCCTTCTCTGTCGTCACACACCCAGGATCTTAAGTTCTTCTCTTACATTTTTTCCAGTTCTACAGTTTAATCCATAGTTACTGATTAATGAGGAGTTACTGAAGTACAAGTTTTGTTTTGTTTTTAATTTGGTGTTACTGTCTTTACATGTGTGGCAAGAGACTGAAAACATGCTGCTGTTTGAAGATATTTACCAAATTTCCCCTTGTGGGAGAATTTAAGGATCATTCTATTATTCTATTCTAATCAGCTCTGCACAGGAGCTGCAGCAGGGTGCAGCCTGTTGCTTTTACAGTATAACACTTGTAATAAAAGTACAGTAACAGTAATTAGTGACTGAGCAGCCCGGGGCGTTTCTCTTGATTTCTTTAGTCAGGGTAAATTCATTCACCTGCACGGGTTAGCTAAACGAACTTTACAAAACAAGTTTCCCGACAGCCAAGTGCTCATCTTAGCTAGCTAGATCTCAGGACCTAGTGTAACACTTCTGGAGTCGTTACAGTACACTAGGACCAGTTAGGTTCGACTACTAGAGTAGTAATGAGTGCAGCATGTAATAAAGACCACAGACCAGAAAATAAGTTTAAATTGCTGGCTTGTTATTTTGCAAAAAAACAGATAATAGACAGTTGACAAACATTATATAAAACATTCAAATTCACATTTAAAGAAAACGAGGTATTTTCTTTCCCCTTTAGTTCAGTAATTTCTGTTAATTTATCCTATTTATTTCAAAACCTCTTATTTGGCTTTAAAAGGATGTTATTTTCAACCTAGGTTATTGTTTTATTCGTTTCAAGTTCTAAGTTCAAGTTTATCCTTTGATCTATTTGAATTAACACTGTGTTATTTAAATCAAGTTTAGTTCTTTTAAGCCCAAGATTTAATTTAATCTTGGTCTAAGTTCACCTTTAAATTTCAACCATTCCTTATTTTGTTTTAACCCAACAAAATTATTTACATTTCCAACAACACCATTACAGCATTAAAATGTAAGGTTGACCAAAATAAATTACAAAAACATGTAAAAACTGAAAACAATTCAGCAAAAGGCTGAACAAATCCCTTAAACAAACAAATAAACAAAAGAAAATTGTCTCTGAATGATTATCCAGTGCTTTGAAAGTCCACTGTTCTTTTGCAGAGGCGTATGGATTAATCCTACCAGTTTTTTAGTGAAAGAGTTCAACGTCCAGCAGGGGGCGGTTTTCCTTTTTCCTGCTTGGTACAGTTCAATGGGTCCTTGGGTGGCTCGCCATCTTGTTTCTCGCTCAGCGGATCAAACTCCGATTCTAGCTCGGCATTTCCCGATCCAAACCTTAATGGCCAAGTCCCGTTCGGTTACGTTCACAACGTCACAAAGGCAAGGACAGGTCGGAAAGACAAAAATATATTCTCCAGAGTACAAAAATGACTTTATGTAGACTTCTGGCTTGTTTTTTAATATTTTTTTTTACTCGTTTAGGCAGCAGCTCCGCAAGGACTGTCTGCATTTCTCCCTCTCCAGCATCAAAAAGAAGGAACAACCCGATTGGGTGTGGCTGATCACAGGAGTCACGCTACAGCGTACCCTTTCACAATAAGAGTCTGAACACATATTTTAGCCATTTTACCTTAATTAACATAGAAACACCATGAATTAGCAAGTTTTTTTTAACCTTTTAACACGGTTTTAAACACAATTGAAATCTTATACCATGAATTATATCATTGCTGATGTTTTTAATGAATTTCCTTAACCATTATGTTCTATTTATTGACTATTTATCACCTGTAATATGTTTCTTATGACTGTTTTTACTAACAGGCTTTTATTTATTGACAACTATGTTAACCAGGGTTACACCAGCTAAGGACGGTAGTTACGGATTAGCTTACAAACACGTTTAACTTACCGAAAAAGTGCAGCGGGGCCTCGGGTCCTTCTGTCGGGTAGTCCAGTTTACTGAAGAACACCTCAGGCTGTCAGGTTAAAACACTCGGTCGTGTTTTCATAGCGTAAACGCTGGCCCTCCTCTCAGAGCCTACGCTCTATCTGCTATTCCCGAACAGAGATACGCAAGTTTCTCCGTGACTGCAGCTGTCAGTCAAAGCTGCTATGATGACATTTCACCCCAATTAACATCACTGCGGTAGGAATTAGAATCAAACTTATGGGAAAGGAGACCCCTTGGACATAAATCAGCATGATGAGAACTATTTAATAACAAAAGAAAGAATCTTTGGAAAAAAATTATCTGAGGAGAATTAATTTATTTTAGTGTCTGTGAAGGTTCTCAGTCATCCAGGTCATCGTAGTCAAAGGAGCTTACTTCTCATCTGAGAAGCTTCAGGTGAAACGTCTTCAAGCAACTTAAAGAAGTCCAGACGCTTTTCTTTGCAAATTTATTTTAGTCTGACCCCAGTCCCATTCGCTAACATGGAGGAGGCGGGGTTTATGACCTATACTGCAGCCAGACATCAGGGGGCGATAGAGATATTTTGGCTTCATTTTTGGGGTGCTGTCGTGTCGTCCATGTTTTCTACAGTCATTGGTCATCCCTGTTGGACAACATCTCCCACCCCATGCAGGAGACTCTGACAAACCAGAGCAGCTCCTTCATTGGCAGGCTGCGGCACCCATGATGTGGGACGGAGAAATTCCACAGGTCATTCCTTCCAACTACTGACAGACTCTACAACATGGTCTCTGCAGATGACCACACATGTGCAGACAGACACACACACACATCCCATACACAATTGTAACTTTCGTCCCCCTTATGTGCAATATTACCAAGTGCAATTTCTCCTACTATAACAAAGCATTTTTATTCTGTTTTGTACAGTATTTTAATCTGTCCAGTGAGTACCATTCACAGAGAGTTGAGGAATGGCTGCAATCACAGCACTGTAAATGGCCTCCTTGACTCCGCGCTCAAACCAGCGCTCCTCCCTGTCCACGATGTGTACATCCTCATCATTGAAAGAGTGTCCACTGGCCTGTAGGTGTAAATAGACTCCGGAGTCTTGGACTGATGAGTTAGCTCTTATGTGTTGTCCCATGTGCTTAGCCAGAGGTTGTTTGGTTTTCCCAATGTATAAATCATGGCAGTCCTCTTGGCACTTAGCAGCATCATTGCGGAAATGTACTGTTTATAAGGTTTGGGAAACCTGCAGTCAGCTGAGACTGACAAAGTCACTTGGAGAAGTGATGAGATGTTTCTCCCATTGAAAACGCTACATCCAGGTGAACAGAGTCAACTTTTGGGGGTTAGAGTAAATTAATCAATTTTTTTTGTCATACATTGTTTTTAAAATGTTTAAGTTTCAAAAAAGAAATTGTTAGAGTGAATTGTTAAATGTTTGTCATTTTTATGCTTGCCATCCATTTCTACATTGTTTAACTGTGGGATGAAAGGAATTCCACTGTCCCCCTCCCCAGATTCTTGAGGTTCTGGGTGAGGGGCTGTAGTTTTTTTATTACAGACACATTCTTGTGAAGGTCTTTTTGATGTAAGCTTCCTGCCCAGCAGGAGGGGACACACACACACACACACACACACACACACACACACACACACACACACACACGCACACACATTCTTACTTACATACAGAAGTTCACACATATACATACAATGCCTTGTCTTAGAACTATGTGGGCGTTGCTTTGCTGTGTGAACTGTTTCTCAATAAAAGGCGGCGGAGGAGGAGGCCATCGTCGGGGTCATTTTTCGTGTTAGACACAGACAGGCCTCCCTTGCGCAAGTAAAAACGACCGATCGCTGTTGCCTTGTTTTTCTTTCACGGGAATAAGTCCTGGATACAGCGGGGTCTGAGTTTAGACCCAACAGAAATAAAAACAATAACAGTGAAAGCTATTTGTTAAAATTTGTGCATAATGTTAGTGTAAGAACCTGCCAGCAACTGATAAAAGACAAGGACATTTTACTTTTACTCCATTGTTTTTTCTCAGAAAGACAAAAGTCTTTCATGTTTATGGTCAAATTTGCCCCACAAATCAAAACCTTTCACAGATGACCGCCATATAATAGAGACAAATAAGTGAAATTAAATCACAGTTTTAGGTAGCAGGTACTTAATATGCAAAACAGATGCAGTTGATCAAAAAATAATAAGTTGAACTAAGTCAAATAGAAGAAAATGATCATATGTTATTTAAGTTAGTGTGTTGTTTTTAAAAAAAAAAAAATATTAAGCTTACATCACCTAATTTGTTTAACAGCAGTGATGATGTCTCTATTTCCATTCTCTCAAACATATCAGCCCGTCCTTTACCTTTAAAGTCATAGTTTCTACATTTAAAATCCTTACTCTTAAACTCCATACTGCCATGAGACCAGGTTACTATTTAGACACTTTCCCCTATCCTCCTCCTTTGTCTAAGCCCAAGAGTTTGCCAGCACACACAAAGGCACTGCTGGTGCTAATTGTTAAACCTGGGCCACCAAGAATCCAGTATCCAATTTCATTCTTATACTTACATATTTAGCAGTGATTTGATGTCAGGTGCAGATCATCTCCCAAATGACATTAGTCTGTCCCAGTGTGTTTATAAGCTATATTTCAAAAGTTTAAGATATAATATTACTTACCTGAGAGCAGCAGGATGAGCAGTAAACAGATTTCTTCCATTCTTTGCTTCTGTATAACAGATGTAGTCATCGTGATTATTACTATACCATAATTATTATCAAAGATTTTTATCATTTAAAGTTTGTTATCTCCAGTCTAAAAAGTTGCTTAATATATAGTTTAGTCTGCATATCCAAAATGTATATATATATATTCAATACTTTTTGAATATCTAAAAATCAATTGTGTCTTTAAAAGTGGTTTAAATCATGAATTATATGTTTTTAAGTTTTGTCATAAATAAATTAATGATGTGTAACTTACCTGACAGCCTATCGTTTTGCCTGCTGACTGAAGCTGTCTTTTAACAACGTCTTTATTTGATTTTTTCATATATTTTACTGTCAAATGAGGAAACCTGAAGGGAGTGAACTTTCTCTAGAAAGTGGAGACGTGTGGAGTTACAGGAATAAACCTGTCTTAATGAATACATGAATGCAATGATGCAAATGCTGTAAACAGACTTTTATCTTAACTATTATTGTATGTTCTGAGCTCTGAGCAGTTTACTGATCATCACTTTACCTTCTTTAATTGGAGATGTTACAAAAAGTTGCTGAACATGAAAACGTTTCAATTTAATGCTTCAAACTGAATAATGTATATGTAAATGTTTAATATATCTTCAAGTTGACCTGTCTGTAATTTTCAAAAAGGTAACAAGTGGACTTGCAGCTAAGGTCCATAAAACCTGTGGGCCAACAGGTTTTGTGAGACTATACAGTCATCAAATGTTTTGTTGTTAAACTTTAAACAAATTTAATGTGTTTCTATGATACACTGACCAACAAGCATTTTATAATGATCATGTTTCAAAGACTTTTATTCACAACAAAACAACATGTAGTTCTGAAAGTGGTGCTGCTCCCAAAACTCAATACAGTGGTATTTTTGATCATGTGACCATATCTATATGCTTTTTAAAACAAATCAATCTGTAAATGACATGCCTTGGGGCTTAAAGAAACATAAGCAAGGTTACACAAAGGTGATTCAACTTGACCAACATGCAAATCATTAGGAAAATAAAGCTGTTAAAATATTAGCAAGACGTGGGCAAGGATTATGGATTCAGTTTAATTTTAATCACACATCTGTTTTATCTTTTACTTCAAAAATATGTATTGTAGAATATTGTAGAATACTGAAAGTAGACAACAAACCTTTGTTAAACAGGTGACCATTAGTGTTTCACAAACGGGTGGTCAGTACGGTGGCATGGTGATTAGCGCTGTACCCTCACAGCAACAAGTTCCTGAGTTCAATTCCATCATCAGGCTGGCGTCTTTCTGTGTGGAGTTTGCATGTTCTCCCCATGACTGCATAGGTTCTCCTCCGGCTTCCTCCCACAGTCCAAAGACATGCACTTAGTGGTGAAACTCTAAATTGCCCATAGGTGTGAGTGTGAATGGTTGCATGTGTATACAGGGAGTGCAGAATTATTAGGCAAGTTGTATTTTTGAGGAATAATTTTATTATTGAACAACAACCATGTTCTCAATGAACCCAAAAACTCATTAATATCAAAGCTGAATGTTTTGGAAGTAGTTTTAGTTTGTTTTAGTTTTAGCTATTTTAGGGGGGATATCTGTGTGTGCAGGTGACTATTACTGTGCATAATTATTAGGCAACTTAACAAAAACAAATATATACCCATTTCAATTATTTATTTTTACCAGTGAAACCAATATAACATCTCCACATTCACAAGTATACATTTCTGACATTCAAAACAAAACAAAAACAAATCAGCGACCAATATAGCCACCTTTCTTTGCAAGGACACTCAAAAGCCTGCCATCCATGGATTCTGTCAGTGTTTTGATCTGTTCACCATCAACATTGCGTGCAGCAGCAACCACAGCCTCCCAGACACTGTTCAGAGAGGTGTACTGTTTTCCTCCTTGTAAATCTCACATTTGATGATGGACCACAGGTTCTCAATGGGGTTCAGATCAGGTGAACAAGGAGGCCATGTCATTAGTTTTTCTTCTTTTATACCCTTTCTTGCCAGCCACGCTGTGGAGTACTTGGACGCGTGTGATGGAGCATTGTCCTGCATGAAAATCATGTTTTTCTTGAAGGATGCAGACTTCTTCCTGTACCACTGCTTGAAGAAGGTGTCTTCCAGAAACTGGCAGTAGGACTGGGAGTTGAGCTTGACTCCATCCTCAACCCGAAAAGGCCCCACAAGCTCATCTTTGATGATTCCAGCCCAAACCAGTACTCCACCTCCACCTTGCTGGCGCCTGAGTGGGACTGGAGCTCTCTGCCCTTTACCAATCCAGCCACGGGCCCATCCATCTGGCCCATCAAGACTCACTCTCATTTCATCAGTCCATAAAACCTTAGAAAAATCAGTCTTGAGATATTTCTTGGCCCAGTCTTGACGTTTCAGCTTGTGTGTCTTGTTCAGTGGTGGTCGTCTTTCAGCCTTTCTTACCTTGGCCATGTCTCTGAGTATTGCACACCTTGTGCTTTTGGGCACTCCAGTGATGTTGCAGCTCTGAAATATGGCCAAACTGGTGGCAAGTGGCATCTTGGCAGCTGCACGCTTGACTTTTCTCAGTTCATGGGCAGTTATTTTGCGCCTTGGTTTTTCCACACGCTTCTTGCGACCCTGTTGACTATTTTGAATGAAACGCTTGATTGTTCGATGATCACGCTTCAGAAGCTTTGCAATTTTAAGACTGCTGCATCCCTCTGCAAGATATCTCACTATTTTTGACTTTTCTGAGCCTGTCAAGTCCTTCTTTTGACCCATTTTGCCAAAGGAAAGGAAGTTGCCTAATAATTATGCACACCTGATATAGGGTGTTGATGTCATTAGACCACACCCCTTCTCATTACAGAGATGCACATCACCTAATATGCTTAATTGGTAGTGGGCTTTCGAGCCTATACAGCTTGGAGTAAGACAACATGCATGAAGAGGATGATGTGGACAAAATACTCATTTGCCTAATAATTCTGCACTCCCTGTATGTTTTAGCCCTAAGACAGACTGGTGACCAGTCCAGGGTGTACCCCGCCTTTTGCCCTAATACAGCTGGGGTAGGCTCCAGCATCCCTGCGACCCTGAAAAAGGATAAGTGGATGGAAGGATGGAACCACTGGAACTTTCTACACTTAGAAATATTTGCTCTCAAACATACAACTATGGGCACACTAAGGTGCCCATAAGGTCCATGCACTTTTGATTGGTGTTATGGAAATTTTACCAATAACCTGCAACACAGCCAGTGAGCTCGATTTGAAGTGGTTTAATTAACACATTGCAATGTGGAGAAAATGTTCAGATCAAACACCAAACAGTTTTCTGTGGATGGACACCACCCTGAACTCTTTTATCCCTTCCCAAACAAAGAACATTCCACAACTCTCACATGTTGGCCCATCTCATGGGGGGGGGCTATACCCCCTCCCTCACAGAGAGAATTATGACCTTGTTTTCTGCTTGGCCGTCACCTAAGGATTTAGATCCCTGATAAGAAGAAGAAGTCTCATTCTCTGTTTAACGTCTCCCATTACAATGGCCTCACTGTGTGTGAGGAGCATAAGGCCCCTCTGTAGTGAACATGCATATAAATAAGTGAGAAAGTGACATTGCTATTACTAATGTGAAATGATTAAATATGTGATTAATACAACAGAAAAGAAATCTACTTCCACAATTCCAAACTTTGTGATACCACTATTAAGAATTAAGAATAATTATTTGAGAATCACATAAAAACACATGGAGATTTTGTTTCTAAATACATCAACATCAACATCAGCGCCATTGCGTACTCAAATAATTCACAATGTGCATCCTCCCTATAGTCAGAAGAAAAAAACAAATTCACACTTTATGGTCATCTTCGCTCCATCTGAGTCTCCACCCTTTCTTCAAAGGATGGCAGTTATATCATAAAAGAAAACATAATATGAGATCATATAGAGAAATGAAACAACCTTCGCTGTTCGTCTCCAAAAGAAAACCTTAGTTACATCAAGCTGCTCTTTCATAAGAACCCGTTATTTACATAAGGAAGTTCTTTCAGTGTGAGACAGTCCTTATTATTGAACCCTGTTGTTTTTATTCTTTTACTGGACAGAGAAAACGCAGACTCAGAGAGGTCAACATATTTATAATCATTTTATTCAATCATTACTTTCTGGAAAGGGATGTGCACGAGGCTAACCCTCTGCAGATCTCAAGCATTACAAGCATATCGCCTATGTTATAATCTGCTCACTCCTCCCCTACCAAACCGTCACTTGATCTATTTCAATACTACATGTCTGCCCTATAGCTGCAAAAACGTCTGCACCCTAGCTCCTCATGTTATTTTGGCACAATTTACACGTCACACAGTTTCGATCACAACAACTTCTTTTACCTCTGTCCTTACTTCATGTGTGTGTGTGTGTGTGTGTGTGTGTGTGTTGCTTAGTTCCACTTTTTCTGTCTGCATCTGTTTCCTGTTCTTAATATACTGCCTCTGCAGCTCTGTACAAGATTTCCTGTTCTGCACAGCTCCAGTTTGGCTATGCAATTGGTTTGTGAGTCAAAGCTGGACTGTTATTAAAATACATAAACAAAATAATCAGAAAATAAGCACTAAGGTATACATATATATATATATATATAAAAGTTGTCCAACTAAAAAAGTCACTGCTGTTTAGTTTTCTGTCTTCATTTATGTTGGAAGTGATAGCAGAGCTGTATGTTTTAATTTTTGCAGAAATCTCTCAGTCACAACATGGCATATCATGTTTAGGTGGAAACTAGGGAGCTAACGTCCTGCTAACGTCTAACTCTGTTAAATTTAATAAATTCTGTTTTCATCGATGCCTGGATGTTAAATTTAATGTTACACCTGGTAAAGCAGCAACGCTGAGCATTTTATTAAAGATGAAAGAATTTAGACAGTTTTTAACTCTCAGTGATGCCGCAGTGTTCATTTTGCATTGGGACCTGAAGTGACAGAGTTTTGGACCCAGATTACTTTGCGAGGCTCCTGACTATGGTGGTCATAATGCTCCAACAATCCATCAAGCGATGTGTCTTCATAGCTTACCAAAGTCGCACTAAAACGTTTTTTGACAGATTTTTGAGCACCGTGTACCACATAAAATCGGTTTGAGGTCAGTAAGCACAACCAGAATTCATACATAAGGCGCACCGGATTATGAGGCGCATTGTAGATTTTTGAGTAAATTAAAAGATTTCAAGTGCACCTTTATAGTGTGTAAAATACAGTTCAGCTTTTTAATTCACTTAATAAAGACCTTTAACTGGGCGTCTTTTTTGTTCAAAATGTGTTTATTATGTAAATAAAATTTTAATTGTAATTTAGAGAATTGTAATTTTCTCTGTAGCACTTAGTGGATGTCATAAGCACTAAAGTTGTTTATGAAAAGCATAAAGACAAAATTTCCCGGAGGAAGCCACCCAAGGGAGTAATAAAGTTTTATCTACTCTAAAGGTAAAAAACAATATATACAGTGTTATCTTGATTTTAGTAGTCAAAAAGTATTTGCACCTCCCAGTGTTTTCCATAGAAACGTATGTTCGAATGGCTCTTTGGGTGTTAAAAGTTGCTGACCCCTGGCCTAGACAGACACAACCACCTACATATTATTATTGTTATTATTAATAGTATTATTGTTTTCTTGTGTGTGTGTATTGTATATTTTTGGGAAATAAAAACCATAGTTTTGCTTTATTTCCCTCTTTTAGTTCTTACATTATTAGAAGCTATAGGGATTTATGGCGTTAAGAGTTAATTGTTCAAAATTCAAACACATGTCCCTAAGCTGTCTCGCTCCCAATTAAAGAGGGTGTTGTTAAAGAGGAAAGAACCCTGTCTGTATCAATCGTAAGTTACTTACAACAAGCTACATAAGTAAAAATAATGTTTTTTAAGTAGCAGATACGTACATATAGACCTTACAACCACAAACTTAAATGTTTTTGATGAATATTTTCTGTGATGAACCAACATAAAGCAGCACATAAGTGTGAAGTGGTATGAAAATGATAAATGGTTTTCATTATTTTAAGCAAATGAAAATGTGAAAAGCATTTGTATTCAGCTCCCTGATACCACTAAATAAAGTTCAGTGCAATCAGTGCCTTCAGAAGTCACCTAATTAGAACTTAGAGTATGATTTAGTCTCATTATAAATACACCTGCTCTATGAAGGCCTCAGTGGTTTGTTAGAGAACATTAGTGAACAAACAGCATTGTGAAGACCGAGGAACTCACCAGACAGGTCAGGTATGAAGTTGCAGAGAAGTTTTAAGGAGAGTTAGGTTATAAATATATATCCCAAGCTTTGAACTAGTCAGAGAAGCTTCCAAGAGGCCCATGATCACTCTGGAGGAACTGCAGAAATCCACAGCTCAGGTGGGAGAATCTGTCCACAGGACAATTCTGAGCGCTGTCCTATATAGAAGAGTGCCAAGAGAAAGCCATTGTTGAGAGAAATACATAAAAGGTCCCCTTTGCAGGTTGCCAGGAGCCATGTAGGGGACACTGCAAACATGTGGAAGACAGAAAGTTGAACATTTTGGTTAAATGCAAAGAGCTGCATGTGCTGGAAAAGTAACACTGTTCATGACTCTGAACACACCATCCCCACTGTGAAACATGGTGGTGTCAGCATCATGCTGTGGGGATGCTTTTCTTCAGCCATTATAAGGAAGCTGGTCAGAGTTGGGAAGATGGATGGAGCTAAATACAGGACACTCCTGGAAGAAAACCTGTTGGAGGCTACAAAGGACTTGAGACTGTGAAGGAGATTCACCTTCCAGCATAACAATGACCCTAAACATACAGCAAGAGCTACAATGGGATGGTTTAGACCAGGGGTAGGCAACCTTTCTGATGGCGAGTGCCATCTAAAATTTCCTCAGAAGTCAGTGTGCCATATGAATGCATTAACAATAAATTTAATAACGCTCTATAAGAACAGTTACACACTATATAGAACTTTATAGAATTATTGTCACGGCGAGTGAGATGAGCCGTGTGGAAAATAAGGAAGGATCCAAATGCAGGCACTTGTACAGGTGATAGGGTGGTTTATTAAACACAAAAGAAAAGGACAAAACCACAAACGGGACCGACAACTATCTAAACTGAGAACAACTAAACTACTGATACAAACCAAGATCTGAACATGGAGGATGAGCGGAGGTAACGGACGACGGACAGCAGGGAGACACACAGATGAAGCAGGGTGGATACGCAGACGGACCAGCAACTACAAACACAGAAGACGCGACTTAAATACACACAGAGAAACACAAGGAGATTACACACAGGTGGGGAACACAGCTGGGAATAATCAACAAGACGAGACAGGGGTAAAACTGAACACACTCACATGAGACGCGGACTTTTACAATAAAACAGGAAACAAGCACACTACACCAAGACGCAGACCTGACACTGAGAGACAGACAGAATGACACATGGAACCTGAACTCACACAAAACATGAGAACACAAATCCTAAATATAAATAAACAGAAACATGGAACTCTAATAACAATAATCATCATCACCATCACCAAAACACCAAGATAACTGAAACACAGTACCAGAGAACCATAAAGAATAATCCATGATGCAAAAAGTAAACCAAAACATAATAAACTCAAAATACTGGGTCCAACGGACCCAGAACCGTAACAGTACCCCCCCCCCCCCTCTAAGGGCTGGCTCCCGACAGCCCTAAGCAAAAAAACACAGAACGAAAACAGAGCACCAAACCAGGGCGGGCGGAGGGGGTCCAGGACGGAGGGACAGAAACCGAACAAAAAACAAGGAGCAAGAGTGTCCAAACAGTCCAAAAACACAGGAAAACACAGCAAAACCAAACCAAAGCTCAATAAGAGTCCACAAACAGTTCAGGGGGTCGACCCGGAGGTCGGCCATACAGGGGCCAAAACAGGTCAGGGGGCCGACCGTGCACACGGCAGCGGCGGCGACGGGCAAACAGTTCCGGAGGCCGACCGTGCACATGGCAACGGCGGTGGTGCAGGCAAAACCATTCGGGAGGCCGGCCACGTGGAAGGCGGTGGCGGTCACTGAGCAGATCCGGAGGTCGGCTGCGATGCCAGCAGAGCCGACGATCCCTCTCAGGAGGCCGGCCTCGACGGCCATGATGCCCAATTAGAGGCCTGGAAAGCGGCCGGCAGAGGCGAGGCGGAACAGGACGAGTCGGGTTCCATGACGGCGTGGCAACCGCAGGGCCAGACGATGGCGGAGCAGAAGCCGGGCCAGGGGTGGACGAAGACACAGAGGCCGGGCCAGGCGTGGACGAGGCCGGGCCAGACGAGGCAGGACCAGACTTGGACGAGGCAGGGCCAGGCGTGGACGAGTCTGACGAGGCAGGGCCAGGCGAGGCAGGGCCAGGCGTGGACGAGTCTGACGAGGCAGGGCCAGGCGAAGGCGGAGCGGAACCTGACGGCAGCGAGACGGCTGCGGAACCTGACGGCAGCGAGACGGCTGCAGGCGTGGATGAAGACACGGGGGCCGGACCAGGCGTGGATGAAGACATGGAGGCCGGACCTGACGGCAGCGAGACGGCTGCGGAACCTGACGGCAGCGAGACGGCTGCGGAACCTGACGGCAGCGAGACGGCTGCGGAACCTGACGGCAGCGAGACGGCTGCGGAACCTGACGGCAGCGAGACGGCTGCAGGCGTGGATGAAGACACGGGGGCCGGACCAGGCGTGGATGAAGACACGGAGGCCGGACCTGACGGCAGCGGGACGGCTGCGGAACCTGACGGCAGCAGGACGGCTGCAGTCGATGATGCTGCAGGCGTGGATGAAGCTGCGGCTGCAGGCGTGGATGAAGCTGCGGGCGATGATGCTGCAGGCGTGGATGAAGCTGCGGCTGCAGGCGTGGATGAAGCTGCAGGCGTGGATGAAGCTGCAGGCGTGGATGAAGCTGCGGCTGCAGGCGTGGATGAAGCTGCGGGCGTGGATGAAGCTGCGGGCGTGGATGAAGCTGCGGCTGCAGGCGGAGATGTAGATGTCGTGGGGGATGATTTAGCCGGTGATGGCTGAACAGCCCTCCCCGGACCGCCAGCAGACGGGAGGATGTGCTGTCTGGGTCCTCCAGGACCCTCAGCTAACGAGGTGTGGTGCTGGACGGGCTCCTCGGACCCACCAGCTGACGACACAGGAGGCTGGACGGGTGACTCGGGCCCTCCAGCTGACGACACAGGAGCCTGGACGGGCGACTCGGGCCCTCCAGCAGACGACACAGGAGCCTGGACGGGCGACTCGGGCCCTCCAGCTGACGACACAGGAGGCTGAACGGGCCCCTCGGACCCCCCAGCAGATGTGGCATAAGGCTGGACGGGCTCCTCAGGCCCTCCAGCTGACGAGGCAGGATGCTGGCTGGGTTCTCCAGAACCCCCAGCTGACGACACGTGAAGCTGGCTGGGTTCTCCCGAACCCCCAGCAGATGACAATTGAAGCTGGCTGGGTTCTCCCAAACCCCCAGCAGATGACACTTGAAGCTGGCTGGGTTCTCCCGAACCCCCAGCTGATGAAACTTGAGGCTGGCTGGGTTCACCTGAACCCCCAGCTAACGTGGCTTGAGACTGGACGGGCTCCTCGGGCCCTCCAGTGGAAACAGACACTGAGGCAGCAGGTATGCAGACCTCTGCCGGTGTGGACACTGGCTGGAACTGAGCAGCACAGTGGCTAGACTCAGGCAGCAACAGTGGGATGCAGTCCTCAGAGGGCTGAAAGTGTTCCCCAATACACTCAGCAGAGGACGGCGGCGGACGGATGAACTCACTTGAGCTCTCAGGGGGCGCTGAGAGCCGAGACTGCTCAGGTGAGTTCCCCGGTGAAACTGCTGGCGCTGGCGTCTTGACCTCTAGGGGTCCAGAATCAGCTGGTGAGCGACACCCAGCCTCTGGGGAGGCCCTAGAGGGAGTAACTGTCTCAGAGGTGGCCAGCTTAAGAGAGCCAGCAGATGACATGGTGAAGTGTGTTCCCTGCTTAGAATGAGACAGTGAGGATGGTGGCTGAATGGGTGAGGCTGCTGGCTGAACTGAGGGCAGCGAGGCTGCTGGCTGAACTGAGGGCACCGAGGCTGCAGGCTGAACTGAGGGCAGCGAGGCTGCTGGCTGAACTGCTAACTGTACTGCTAACTGTGTTACAGACCCCTCAGTGAATTGTGGTGAAGGTGTGGATGGGGGGATATGGTCAGGAAAAACTGTTTCAGTGAGGTTTACAGCTTTCCCTGAACGAACTGATGGAGACGAAAAAACTTCCTTGACACTTAAATTCCCTACGTTCATAGCGCTAGACTCAGGTACTCCAGGCTTGGAAACAACAGCATGAACACAGTCAGTAACACAAAATGTAGGCTCAGACAAGGCAGTCTTTGGGGCAGTGGCCATGGGTGAGACGGAAAAATTATTGTCATCTACAGAAGACACACAAAAGACAGCTCCAGAAAACACAGTCACAGAGTCTGATGCAGCAGAAACACAGTGTCCCTCTCACTCACCACAGCCAGCTGCTCTGACATTCTAAATTCCGGCTGTGGGGTACCGCGCCGACGGCGTGAACACCGCTTCCTCCGTGGAGACAGCTCCGACGGGCCGGGTAACTCCTCATCCGGCGGTACGGACGGCACGTCCTCCGTTGAAGCGAGCGGGCGAGCAGTGACGGCAGGGGGGTGAAGGTGTAGTTCGTGGAGAATGAAGTTTTGTACTAGCGGGTGGAGTGAGTCCAATAGCCAGGGATAATCGGAAATAAGTTGTTGTAGCCTGACTTCCAGAACGTAGAGGAACGCCTCTCCCTCATGCTCAAGCCACAGGTTGATTAATTTGGAAACTGAGTCCGTTATGAGTTTTCGAAGCTCCGTGGGTGGAGTGAATGCCGCTGGATCCATATCTGGCTGGTCCGTACTGTCACGGCGAGTGAGATGAGCCGTGTGGAAAATAAGGAAGGATCCAAATGCAGGCACTTGTACAGGTGATAGGGTGGTTTATTAAACACAAAAGAAAAGGACAAAACCACAAACGGGACCGACAACTATCTAAACTGAGAACAACTAAACTACTGATACAAACCAAGATCTGAACATGGAGGATGAGCGGAGGTAACGGACGACGGACAGCAGGGAGACACACAGATGAAGCAGGGTGGATACGCAGACGGACCAGCAACTACAAACACAGAAGACGCGACTTAAATACACACAGAGAAACACAAGGAGATTACACACAGGTGGGGAACACAGCTGGGAATAATCAACAAGACGAGACAGGGGTAAAACTGAACACACTCACATGAGACGCGGACTTTTACAATAAAACAGGAAACAAGCACACTACACCAAGACGCAGACCTGACACTGAGAGACAGACAGAATGACACATGGAACCTGAACTCACACAAAACATGAGAACACAAATCCTAAATATAAATAAACAGAAACATGGAACTCTAATAACAATAATCATCATCACCATCACCAAAACACCAAGATAACTGAAACACAGTACCAGAGAACCATAAAGAATAATCCATGATGCAAAAAGTAAACCAAAACATAATAAACTCAAAATACTGGGTCCAACGGACCCAGAACCGTAACAATTATATTTGTTTGCAGATGTTGGCAGCTATCAGCAAATAGTTATCAGCTATTTTGAAACAAAAAAAGACACTTTTTATCTATAACAAGAACTCCATAACAGCAAATGAACTGTACAACAGAAAATACAAATGCTATTTATGGTCTCCTCACAAGAATGATAAGAAAAATAAACTGAGCCAATATGGCATGTTTGTTAATACACATGTTAATGTGATCTCTGGTCTCCCACTCAGAGACACAGGTCTCCGAGTGTCCAGCATTCAGACAGCTACCTGAGGACACTCATGTGAGAGAAAATCTGCTCACACAGATATGTAGAGCCAAATACTGTCAATAAGGCCTCTGCAATGTTCTGAAGACAGTTAAACTTATCAGGTAGTGATGTCCAGCAGGTGAAAATGCAAGCTCCATGAACACGCACAGCTGTGGATTCCAGCTGCTTCGATGTCGCATTAACTGGTATTAACTCAGCCAGTTAATGCGAGACAAATCTAGCTGCTCATTAAAGCTTTCTGGTTTGATCAGAGAAGAAAAGATTGGTCCATACACCTGAAAGTCCCCAAAACGCATTGTGAATTCTGTCTCGAGTCTACGGATGTATCCGTGTATTTCCGTGGTGCTGATGCTGTGCTGAGTGGAAAGCTCCTAAAGCTTTTGAAGTGTCGGAATATGGAAAGCTAACAACGTCCCTCTCACCAGTAGGCTAAGTTATTTTAGCCTGTTACAAGTTGAATCAGATAGTTGGGGTTGTTAGCTAAGATACCATCATTAAGAAGCTGCACAACTAATGTGTCTACGCGAGCTAATTTGCGGTCCGGGGATTATGACTAGAGACCGGCCCACTAGGTATGATAGGAAAAGCCATAAAGCCTTTGAATGAAAACAAACGCTGTTGTGACAGTGATGTACACTGTTCTGATGGTATATGTATGATTTCTATACATTTTATGTCAGATAAAAACTTTGGTTGTAAGCTTCAGATAATTATTTAATAAAAGCTAGATAATTTAAATGAGAATAAGAAAGTATTTCTTTGTGCCCCCCTCTCCCTGTTAATGCCCTACCTGCCCCCCTGGCATAACTTTGCTAGACCCGCCCCTGCACAGTTACCAGCTGTCAGCTACATAGAAAAGGATCCTGGTGTTATTTGTCTCTCAGAAACAGTTCATAACTTCCCTTCAACTCATCCATGTCACCTAAAAGATAAACCTGTTTCTCCATCACCTGTTCAGCTCTGATGATTCAGTAAGGACATCTCCTGGTTTCATCTTCATGTTTCCCTCTCACCACATATCCAACCCGATATCATGACCAGCAGCTTTACAGCTGTGGCTCCAGCAAACATCAGCTGATACTAGAAATTAATATTGAATAAATTCTAACAACAGCTGATCAAGCTTAAACGTGCTGCTGTTGTTTAACGTGACATCCGGCGGTTTCCTCTTTCTGGCGCAAAGTGGGCGATAAATAAACAAGAGAGAAAAGCCGATCAGCTGATCATTGATCAGTTTCATGATTGAAGTAGAAACAGGAGGGGAGAGAATGAGAGAAGAAGAAGGAGCTGACAGCGTAAAGACACAGAATAACTCCAGCTTTGTGTCTTTTTCCATTCTAGCTGAAGTACGGGACAAACTGTGTTCCTTTTCAGCTCAATACGAAACACGTAATATTTTCTCTCAATACGGGACGATTGGCAACTCTACTAACTAACCTTGTGAATAAAATAAAGTTCACTATTAGTAACATCACAGCACCCACCCAGCTGTATAGAAACTCCGTCATGCTAGCTAGTACGCAGTAGGAGTTATTGTACCTGACTGTAAAAAGTCAGCATAACGAAAATAAACTCCACCTAAACTTAGTCAAAAGAGTTTGGAAAGAAAAGCGTCTGGACTTCTTTAAGTTGCTTGAAGACGTTTCACCTCTCATCCAAGAAACTTCTTCAGTTCTAAGGTCAAATGGCGGAGAGTCCCAGATTTAAACCCAGTGGGAGTATCCCCCCAGTGGATGTGTAATAAACATGACAGACAGGGAGACATGGAATGAAACACAAGGAGGGAAACAAGGCAACAGGAAAGGGAAACAAGACACAAGGACACACAAACACACAGAGGGGCACAGAGGACAAAGACACAAGTAACTAAAACAGAGATTAAAGTACTAAATGAACTAAAACCATAACATAATACAAAATGACATAAAAAACACAAGAAACTCAAAATGCTTGGTCAGGTGACCCAAAACCATGACACCTTCCTATCCGGTCTTTTAGTGATGACGTGACGAATCCTGCTTCCAGGCCAAAGTAGTCTGTGTTTAATGTGGCTTTTGTGTTGTTAACATGTTTAATGCTTTGTATTTTCTTCTATTTAATCTCAAAAAGCTCCTAAAAACAGTCAGTGTTCACTCTTGACCTCCCTCGGCTTTTATTACCGCTAATCATTTTAAAGCTCAGTTTTTAAAACCTTACGATGTAACTACAGCACAGCCCATGCAGCAGTATATGAATGACTAACCTCGTATTGTGGATGGATTATCTCAGTTGTTCTCCTGGCTGAAGTTTGGTCCATTTACAGCATCCTGCCATGCGATTACATTTGTTCCTGACCACCGAGAACACTCACGGCAACTTTTATTGAGTGGAAAAAAAAGTTTAGACAGTTTTTCAACTCTCAGTGATGCCACAGTGACCTTTGATTTATGGACCTGCAGCAGAGTTTGAGCCCAGACACGGCTAGTGACGTCAGACTTAAAGACCGGATTGCAAAATGGGAGGCGGATCTATCAGCCAACTTGGACCAAAACTTCTGGTATCTGTTATGTTTAAAAATCTTTCAATTGATTAGAAATCCTAGTGTACAATTTATACAGTACTACACAGAGTGCCCTATACAGGTCAACAAATGTTCAGGATGGGTTTTATGTCTTATAACAACAGCTCACACTGTCAAGTCAATACACCTATAAATTACATCCACACTGTCTTTTTGATTCTCACGTTCGTTTCAGGTGTGAATACCTCATAAAGAGGCACGCTCACTATAACAGCACTGGTTATAGTGGAGGCAGGTTTACCATGGCCACCACTGCAGACTCAAACATCATGCCAGTGTTAAACAGGATACAGCATCCACAGCAATATGAAGTTCAGGAGAGGTACTTCATGGTTCAAAGGTTGCTGAGCGGATTTAAACACTACTGTGGGCAGTGATAAATTCAAATACACTAGACGTGAGAGTTAAGGTAAGTATACAACTGTGACTCCTATCTACAAAAACCTGAACGAAGAACATGAGAGTGGGGTCCAGAGTCCAGCATGAGTAGCGAAGGGCAGAGCCACTGCAACAACAGGACAAGAGAGTTAATGCAGAGGTTTGCAAGAGGGGGGTGAGTGCATGGATCAAGGCAGGATAACAGCAGGAGAGACCAGTTATTGGGCTGTGGTTAACTGCAGGCTGACTGAGATTATGTTGCGTGGAGTTGACTAGGGACAGAGAGAACAAGGTTAGTACAAATCTTTTGAGAACAAGAAATATGAGAAACCGACACTAAATTTCAATTTAAAATTTTTTATTGTTCCACAAGGGGATATTAGGATTTTTCAAACAATTAACAATAGAATGAGCCTTCCTAAGCACATTTGTGTTATAAATGGCTGAATTTCCATCTTGCCGGTGCCCTGAAATTTTGCTAGCAGTTTTTACCAGAAGTCCCAGCTGATTCTTTTTCTTCACAGTCAAGGTATTGAACCAGACAGCGATACAAAAAACATAGCGGATTAAATAAACCTTCTATAAAACAAAGACAACATATCAGATGAGACATTACTCTGCACAATCCCAATATCAGCAGTTTTAATAATAGTAAAGTAATAGTAAACAAGAGGACTTCCTAAAATCGATAATCATGTCTTTAGTTTTAGACACAGTGAGTGAAAGGAAGGACTCACCACACCAAGCCACAAAATCTGTCACCAGTCTTTCCATTTCATTATTATCTCATAACACTTGTTTTATCAGCTACCATGTCTCATGTGGACTTTACAGTGTCTACAGTCTCAGATCAACACAGCCCTGCCTTCCAGCACAATCAGCAGCAGGAGCAGCAACTCCTCAACAGCAACATTGTACTCATCAGGTAAAACATATGCATGCTTTGCATTCTTCCCACATAATGTCAGTGATTGTATGATGTAATTCCACATTAGATTCTTGATGAATGTAGGTTGTTGTTATTCAGCCTAGTTCTAATGTGCCTCTTTTTAACTTTGAGCATCTGCCCCTTCAAACATCTCTGCACAGCCCTGAATCTAAGCTTAAGCTGGTGAAATGTTAACTTATAACCAGCTGTCGTTGTTTATCGGCTTCTTGTATGCTGTCCAGAGAAATGCAGAGACTGTCTTCCTCAAAGTCAACAGTTTTAAATGGAGACAGCTTTAATGTGTCAAGGACATTATGTCATTACAACATGCGAAAGTGCAACAATAACATGTTTTCTCTAAAGTGAAGTATAAAGAATCTAAATGCAAAAAAAGAACAGTTTGAGCTCTTTATCTTATTTTACTGATGATCAGTGATGTACAGCAATGCATGTTTAATCTGTTACAGTTTATTTTCCTACAGGTGTGGGATTCAGCCCAATCCCAAGTCGACCCTAAGTTTTAAGACTTAGTTCCTTCTCTCGTGCTTATTTAAATTTAGTTTTTTGTCTTGTGCTTTAACGCTTGTCGTGGTTAACCCGTGGTTAACATCACAGCACTATAAACTGCAGGTGATGCCTTTTACTACATCTTATTAATATTTTGCTCTTACTATTTTTCTATTTATTTTTATTATTTCATTTTATTTTATTTTTTTCTACTGTACCATTCTGCTGAGTGACTGTCTTCTGCTCGTCAAATACATTTCATTGCGATGTTGACCCTGTGCTAACTTGCATATGACAAATAAAACTGAAAACTGAACTGAAAGCTTAAGTCAAAGTCTGCAGACTTAAAGAATCACAGAACGTTTTTCTCAAAGACTTCAGGCTTCTCATCTGAGCAGGGCCATTGGGATTGGACCTTTTACTGTCATTGATAAAAAGTTATATATTTTATATGTGCATATATAGATATATTAAACACAATTCTACTATATAACATAACTGCAACATACTTGCCAACAGCAGTTTAACTAAACATATATAAATTTCTCTGGAGTTTACAGTCTGGTCTCTTTTCTCAACCTTCCTGTTTCCACTTGAGCCGCCCTTTTTCAGATTCTAGAAATCACATTCAGGTCTTTTACATTTGAAAACCGCTGAATTTAACATGGGCCTCAAACTTACAGAGAGGGAAAAAAACTAAAGAAACAGAAAACTTTAGTGTCAAGAGCTTTTATGTTCATAGATCTGTAACAATGTTACCTGATTTATTACTCTGTAAAAACCCACAAAGGACTCATTCTTTTATTAATAGAAAAATAAGCTCAAATCACCAAGAAAACACATTAAGATCAAAAGAAAAGAAGTGAAATTATCAGGACTTGAGTCTAACTTAGCATTTTAATTTACGTGTTTCATTAGATATTGCTTCTTCTATACTTGCCTACGTGATGCATTTGTGTAAGTCAGCAGAGGTTTCGCTTCCTACTCTTAAGGGTATAGTTGATCACCTAAAAAACTCAAACGCTGCTCATGACATCCTTCCATCTCGCATTATTATAGACGGGTTTAACATTATCGGGCCCTGTATCTTATCATTAATTAACCTGTCATTGTTATCGGGTTGTGTTCCGGCTGCCTTTAAACACGCTGTAGTGCAACCTATACTCAAAAAGAGCTCCCTTGATCAGAATGACCTCGCTAACTTTAGACCTATTTCTAAGCTCCCATTTCTGTCTAAAATCCTAGAGAAGACTGTTCATTCCCAACTTCAAGCTTATTTGGATGCAAATAATATCGGGGAAAAATTCCAGTCGGGGTTTAAGCCACGCCATAGCACAGAAACTGCATTACTGAGAGTCTTTAATGATCTTCTCTCAATTACTGATTCAGGGCGCCCTGTGGTGTTAATTTTGCTTGATTTGTCCTCTGCTTTTGATTTGGTGGACCATAATGTCCTTTTAATGAGGCTTGAGCATCTGGTGGGAATCACAGGCAGTGCCCTTAGCTGGTTTAAATCCTATCTCTCAGAAAGGTCTCTTTCTGTCACCATGGGTACCTATGCCTCCTCCATTGCCCCTGTTACCTCTGGTGTCCCCCAGGGGTCTGTGCTGGGTCCCATGCTGTTCTCCTTATACTTGTTACCCTTGGGCCGAATCTTTGATAAATACAATTTCTCTTTTCACTTTTATGCGGATGACATTCAAATCTATTTTGAACTAGCTGAGGATGTCACGTCGTCATTGCAACACTTCTCTGATTGTATGAATGAAGTTAAAAACTGGTTACTGAGCAATTCTCTTATTCTAAATGATAAGAAGACTGAAATTCTAATCTTTGATACTCCCTTCTCTCGGGCTGAATCAACTGGTATTTTTGGGCCCTTTGCTGACTCCCTTTCTGACACTGTGAGGGACCTGGGTGTTGTCTTGGACAGTTCCTTCAAGTTGGACAAACATGTGTCCTCCGTAGTTAAATCGAGTTTCAATCAACTACGTCTAATCTCTAAGGCCAAGCCCTACATACCACGTAAGGACCTGGAGAAACTTATGCCTTTGTTACATCAAGGTTAGATTATTGTAATTCCCTTTATACTGGTCTCCATTCTGCCCTTATTCATAAACTGCAGCTTGTTCAAAATGCGGCTGCTTGGTCTCTTAACTGGAACTGGCAGGTTTGAGTCTATTACTCCAGTTCTTTCCGACCTGCACTGGCTCCCTGTTAAATTTCGTATTGATTTTAAAATTTTATTGCTCACTTTTAAAATCATAAACAACACCAGCGCCCAGCTATCTTACGGATCTCCTCAGTTTTATATCCCTGGGAGAGCGCTTAGATCAGCAGGCCAAATGCTCCTGGTGCGACCGAGATCTCGGCTCAAGACCAGAGGTGGCCGCGCATTCGCCGCTGTCGCACCCTACCTCTGGAATAACCTCCCCCTAGCTATTCGGGCGTCTGATTCAATTCTATCTTTTAAATCTCGATTAAAAACGTATTTGTTTAGCCTTGCCTTCCCCAGCTCTTAGAGCCCACATCCTTAGTGTATTGGAACTTATTTTTATTACTTGTTAATGATTATAATGTTTTAACCTTCAGCCTTTCGGGTTGTGTCTACTATGCCTGGTGTATTATTGGTTAGTTATGTCACCTGCCTGTTAGTATATTTTATGTGTATTTTGTATTTTATGCTTTATATTTGTATTTATTATTGCTCTTAACTCATTCTGTGAAGCACTTTGGCATACCTGTGGTTTTTAAATGTGCTATATAAATAAAATTGTATTGTATTGTATTGTCAGCAGATGTTGCTGTCACAATGAAACAGAACTATGGATCCTAATAAACTGCACACAGACAAAGCCTGTGCAGTGACGTCCACAGAAGGACAGTGTGTAAGGTGTTGGAAGCCATACTGAAAAACAAAAACAAGAGACTAGAGCCTATCAGGGAAACTAGTGAGTGGACCTCTGATTAAAGAATTTCTACCAAACTACAACTGCAGCTGAACAAATGAGCTGTTGGTGGAACTTTACACTCTGAAATATTGAAAGATTTAAAGGATGAGACAGCTCAGCACAGCATGTTGTTAACTTCACACATCAATAAGGCTGCCACAAGCGATTATTTTGATAGTCGACTAGTCACCGATTATTTTTACGATTAGTCGACTAATCAGATCATGCATCCATTGGACGCAAAATGTACAGCTTATTGCACCAGCATGCATCCGCTCTTATATAACTATCATTGGCTTACAGCTTTAAGTGTTTAAGGTATGTGCTAACTAAGAAAAAAGACAAGATGATATTTTATTAAATTTTAATGAAATTTGCAGATTGTTTCGGTGGATTTTAATAAACTCAGCTGTCTGCTCCTTGCTATCTAAAATATAACGGGACACCAGAGTATATTCTCGAGCATCTTACACTTCTGATAATCATTTGTCTGCTTGACGTTTATTCAGCTGTGTAAAAACGATAACTTTAATCTCAGCCAAACCGATTTACTCAGGAACAAATAAAATACTGAAAAAAGCCAAACAATAACATTTTTAAGTTATCGAAGTGACTTATATATCATGTTTAACCTGAGTAGCGAAAGACGATTAGCTGGGAGTCCGGTGTTCTCACGGGCTCTAGTGAGCCTTGAACCCGGGCTCGCTATTGAGCTGGTGGGTAACAGACGTCTCCGAAAACGTCAGAGCGCTTTTGAAAATATGCGGTGTCTTGATAAACTGAGCAGATATTTCAGGTTTACACAGCTACATTCTCGCCTGAAAATATGTTAAACGTTTATTTTGTGACCCAGAAAGTGTAATAAGAGTAATATTAAAAATAACTAGCTGCCACCATTGTTGGAAACTGAGCTGGGCCGCACTATGAATTCTGGGACACAGCTTCTTCTTCTTCGGGGTTTAACGGCTGCTGGCATCCTTGTACATACAGTGCTGCCATCTTCTGTTTTAGTCCGTTATTACACTCTTAAATCCTACTACTTATTCCTGCGTCTTTTGGGATCTTACAAAGCTTCAAACAGCACGTCGACTATTAAATTCGTCGTCGACGATTTTGATAGTCGACGTAATCGTGACTAGTCGACTAAACATGGCAGCCCTACACATCAAGTGGTTCAGGCCAGTCAGACTTCAGTTTTGCAGCCACCGTCCACATCCTGCTTCTTCAACTGGTCGTCATGGTAACTCTGGACTTTCCTCCAATGAATCCTGAAGTCTGTCAGTCCTTCTGACAGCATGAGGCCTGACAGCTGGACAAAATGTGCAGATGATGAAAAACATGAAGCATAGTTTGAACTTGTGTCAAGTTTGTGTTGGTGACTGAACTGCTGACCTGCTGTGAAACCTGCTGCTGGATCTCTGTGCTGTGCATGTCTGCCTCTGACTGAAGCTTCATTTTCACCACTGTTTGCTTTGTCACTGCTAAACATGAACCACATATAAAAACACAAACATTAGTGTTTTACATGATGACAGGATCTTACAGTGTTTGCATTCTGGACCTCACCTGTGAAACAGAAAAAATTAAATCTGACCCCACAGTTGACATCTCCCCATTCCCCTGACATTAATCTAAATGCTCCACAGTATTCAATTGAATTGTAGTTATTAGGCTCAGAAGGATCCCAGTTAGTGAATGTGGAGGTTGTGCTGTCAGACCAGGAGGCCCAGGGATCCCTGTAGACCAATCCACACATACTGAACTGTTGATCCATTCAAAGTGAGCGTGATGTTGGATTTCTCCTCTTTGCTTCTTATACTGGTCAGGTCTGTGTGGTATGTCCTGCAGTACGACTGAGCCGCTGACCAGGAGCTATTTATGATATGATATTCTAGAAGAACAGAACAAAACTGTAAAATGCACGATTCTTTCCTACAGTGCAGCCATACCCGCGACCTTGTTGTTGTTAGTTCACATTCATTGGCCGATGCTTAGCGTCATGTTATTATGTGTCCCAACATCCAATGGCATATCACATTGTTTTCATGGCCACACCCTCACCCCAGGTGCAGAGGCCTATTTCTGTTCAGGAATGTTGTGAATACTTTGAGATTCATATTAATTGCAATTCTTACCTCTACATTTATTAAAAAAAATATATAATTAGCACAGCGTGGCCGTGAACTGATTTAGATTGTGGCATGCAAAAGAATCTCAACTAATTAGCTCAAAGATATTGAGCTTGTTATTCAACCCCAAGCTTGTAGGGGGAGCGCTTTATTTAAACACTTTCCAGTGTTTCCATGTGCCTCAACCTTCAACAACAGCAGAACAGAAGTCACTCATGGTACATGAGTGACATCCTGCTACAAAACAACAACTGTCAGTGACTCTGCACCACGGCGCAAACACAACATTCAAGATAACAGTTAAAAGTAACTTACCATAAACAATAAAACAAGAACATCTAAACAGCAGCACATGTCCCAAGGCATGATGGGAGAGAACTAGCTGTTTCTGGATGTATTTTTACGATCTAAATATGCATATGTGCAAAAAAATATATTTAAGAAACAAGTAAATTGTGTTTTACTATATTTACAGTGATGTTATGTTGTTTTACCTTTGACATGTAAGATCACAGTCTGCTTATGTAAATTGAATGATATCCTAGGAAGACAGTACAAAACTGTAAAAAATTACAGTAATATACTTTGACATTACTATTTTTTGGAACAGTGTACCAATAACTCCTGGCCCTTTTTTAAATCAGTTCTGAATTCTTCAGTAAATCCTTCACCTTACATTTTAAAAGATTAGATTTCATTATAATGTCTGTACACCATAATAAGCATTGTATCAAAAAATGAAAAAACGAATCAAATTCCTGAAAATATCACACTATGTATAGTTTAAAAACTTAGCATATCTATCTGTCTATCACAGCTACTGCTGTGAACTCAGTCCACTATCTTAGTGAAGTGGCTGTGTTAGCTTAATAGCTGTTAGCTTATTAAGTATTGGTGACACTGAGAATTGGTTTGCTGGCATGTCAATAAAAATGAAAACATAGAAATCTAAAGAAAATTAGCATACTTACTGTGATACAAATAATACTGGTAATGGTCAACACTTTATAGCCGGTGTTCCTGGTCTTTCAATGAATCTCCACTCCCACCCACTCATATTTCAAAAGCAAACAATTGCAAAAAAGTGGGCGAACCTCCATACATGACACGAAATTACCTCACAAGTTGAGTTTTTCTTGGAAGAAATTCAAAGCATTAAAAAGCTAAATAAAACAGCTAGCTGACTATTTTTATAGTTTGCAGTTGATATAGGCTTTTTTTAAAATCATAAATTCATTACAGTAAATTCATAATTTTTTGTCATATATTTTTATAATATTTTTTATGTGATGTTTCAAAACAGAAATAAAACAACAAAAACAATTTGTTAAACAGTGTGCATAATGTTAGTGCAAGAACCTGTGAGCAACTGATAATAGACAATGTCTCTTATCAAAAAGACATAAAAAAAAACTATTTTATGTTTGTGGTCAAATTGACCCCACGAATCGAAATATTCTAAAGATGGCTGCAATATAACTGAGATAAATACGTGAAATTAAATTAAGTTTTTAAGTAGCAGGTATTTTTTAAGTTGTCTTAAACTTTTGATCAGGACTATATGCACCTTCATTCTCTGCAACACATCAGCCAGTGCTTTCCCTTTACAGTCATAGTCCCTACATTTAAAATCCCTTTTCTTACACACCATACTGCCTTTACCTCCCTTTATTTATACACCTTCCCCTATCCTCCTCCTTTGTCAAAGCCCAGCAGTTTGTAATGGCACTGAGCTTATCAACAGCACTGGTGCTGGGAAATGTTAACTCAGGGTGCTAAGAATCCAGTATGGAAATGTACTTCTTATCCACATATTTGACTATGACTTGATGTCAGGTGCCATTCCTGGTACAAGTCTTCTTATTTTATCTGGGCTTAGGACTGGCACGATACAGGATACATTGGCTGTTGTTAATAACTGTAATCCACAGTAACTATTTAGTTTAATAGCTATCATAGAAATAGCTGCAAAAGTAACATAATTTAAAATGAATGCAGGCATTGTGGTACAAGGAGGTAGAGATTTTCTCTCTGTCATTGTTGTAAATGTGTTAATAAATACATTTATTTTTTTTTAAAAACTTAACATGTAATCTGATTACCCAAATGACATCAATCTGTCTCAGTAAGTTTATAAACTATATTTCAATGTTTAATATTTTATATTACTGACCTGAGAGCAGCAGGATGAGCACTAAAAGGGTTTCTTCCATTCTTTGCTTCTGTAGAACAAATACAGTCGTCATGATTATTTTTGTCATTTTTTATCACCCATTTTTATCATTTAGAATCAGAATCAGAAAAGGGTTTGTCAGATATTGAGCAGATCTACAACATTAGGAAATTGCTGCGGTACTTAGTGGGAAACATATTATAAGACAAACACTTAGATAAAAAAATAAAAAATAAATAAAAATAAGAAAAGTGCTAAGCAGATTGATCTACACATTAATGTGGGTGATGATCGGTGCAAAAATGGAACAGATGCAGAGAACACAATATAGGTCATGTATTTGTGGTGGGACCAGTCATATGGTTATTGTTCATGAATCCAACAGCAGAGGGGAAGAAACTGTTCTAATGGCGAGAGGTTCTGGTCTGAATCGACCGGAGTCTCCTGCCTGAGGGGAGCAGGTCAAACAGACTGTGTCCAAGGTGGTAAGGGTCAGCTGTGATCCGACCTGCACACCCCAGTGTCCTGGAGCTGTAGGTTTGTTATCTCCAGTCTGATAAGTTGCTTAATATAGAGTTTAGTGTGTATATCCAAAATAATTATACCTTTTGAATATCTAAAAGTCTATTGTGTCTTTAAATGGTTTCAATCATCAATCATAAGTTTATATGATTCAGCCAATACCTTTGATTAGCCTTGTCTCATGATTTTTTGCTTTGTGGTAATCTTTATTTTGTATTCTGTATTCACTGAGATATTTAAATGCTAATCAATAAAATCAATCAATCAATATGTTTTGTCATTAATAAATTAATGATGCGTAACTTACCAGGCAGCAATGTAGCTTGCCATCACCAGTGTGTGAATGTGTGCGTGAATGGGTGAATGACTGGATATGTAAAGCGCTTTGGGGTCCTTAGGGACCATAAAGGCGCTATATAAATACAGGCCATTTACCATTTACCATTTAGCTCATCTTATCATCTGCTGACTGGGGCTGACTTTTAACAAGGTTTTTGTTTGAGTTCTTTGCATATTTTACTGTCAAATGAGGACATCAGGAGGGAGTGAACTAAAGTGAAGACGTGTGGAGTTATGGTAATGTTTTAATAAATGTTAATTAATAATGTTATTACATTCATGTTGTTAAGCTAATGTTGTAAACACACTTTTCTAAACTATTACAGTATAAACCAGTTTATTGATTATCACCTTACCTTCTGTATTCAGGCTTATCTGTAATTTTTGAAAAGGTAACAATTGTCAGTCTAGACAGACTACAAAAAGTTTGGCAGTGGCACTAACATGTTAAACATTTATTTATGTTTCTATGATACATTGACCAACAAGCCTTTTATAATGCTCATGTTTCAAAGAGTTTTATTGACAGTAAAGCAGCATGTAGTTCTGGAAGTGCAAGAACTAAATATAGTGGTATCTTTGGTTACGTGTCCATACCTGTGCTTCTCTTTAAAAACACACACACACACACAAAACCAACATCTGTAAATGACAAGCCTCTGCGCTTAAAGAGATATAATCAAGGTTACAGAAAGGTGAAGACTCTTTGCCAACATTCAAATCATTAGGGAAATCAAGCTGTTAAAGCAGGAAAAAACACACACACAAATAAGCTCAGACGTGGTTCTAGGAACCAGCAACATGGGTGTTAGTAACAAGCGGGGAAGATATATGGAGTCTGTGCTTGTCATTTGTCTTTATCATTCAGGGCACTGTACAATTTATTAGGAGGCAATTAATTTTCGTCAACTATATTTAAAAAATATATTAATGGTGCTCAGAGCCAGACATTTTATACACCCGAGGCTTAGCGTGTGTGTGCGTACGCGTGCGTGCATGCGTGTGCGTGCATGTTAGAAATGACTGAAAGATTTATTATGTTGTGTTTTCAATTTTGTTCAAAGAATAACTTCATATAGGGAAAAAAGTACAGGGTGGGCCATTTATATGGATACACCGTAATAACATGGGAATGGTTGGTGATATTAAAGTCCTGTTTGTGGTACATTAGTATATGTGAGGGGGCAAACTCCTCAAGATGGGTGGTGACCATGGTGGCCATTTAGAAGTCGGCCATCTTGGATACAACTTTTGTTTTTTCAATAGGAAGAGGGCCATGTGACACATCAAACTTATTGGTAATGTCACAAGAAAAATAATGGTGTGCTTGGTTTCAGTGTAACTTTTGGTGCCTCTCCTCCCTGGCCCCTAGAGCAGAGTTGGCAATTCTTGCCCAGCAAGCCTGCACAATCCCACTTACCCTCAGCATTATCCGGTTCCAGTTTTCTCTCTCCAAATCTATTTTCTTGCTCTCTCACACAAATAACGGCTACACTAAAAACGGTACATCCACATGAACAGAATCTTTTGGGTATTAAGTGAGCATTGCATTTTCTCAGCAAACATACTTCTATTCATGCTGGTGCACTGAATCAATGTGCTGTCAGTTCATATCGCCAATAGTCACTTATTAGTCTTATTCAATCCTAACTGAGAGTCATTTAATCCATTTATCAGTGAGAGTACAGTCTGGGTTTTCATGGGATTACTGAAATCAAAACGGAGATATGACGGAACAGAATAAACATTCACTCACGATGTGTCACAATGTGTAACACTCACAAAGTATAATGGTATAATGTTAGCTTATATATATTAGATCTGCACAAACACTTGATCAATTTAAATCTCTACTAAAGACACATTTTTATGCCCTGGCTTTTAACACACTATGACCCAAACATGTTGGTCTTATTTTAATAGTTTTAGTTATTGTTTTAACTCTTTTATTGCCCTGTCATTGTTTTATATTGTTATTATTGTTTTATATTATTTCTTTTAAATGCCATTTTTATATTGTTAAGGACTTTGTGCAGCATCATCTCTCTGGAAATGTGCTATATAAATAAATTTGACCTTGACCTATAACCTGCTGTTATTGTTATTCTTGTCAGCTGTCCAGCGGCATCCAGAGATTGTCTTCCTCAAATGCAACAATTTGAAATGGGGACAGCTTTAATGTGTCAGTCTGAGAGTAAGGACATTATGTCATTGCAACATATCAAAGTGCAACAATAAAATGTTTTCTGTCATATATATTCTCTAAAGTGAACTATAAGCTGAAAAGAATTAAAGGTTAAAAAAAAGAACAGTTCAAGCTCGTTATCTTATTTTATTAATTTTAAGTGATGTACATCAATGCATTGTTATTTTTAATATGTGGTCAACATCATAGCAGTATATTTCCATTAGCCAAAGTCTGCAGACATACTGACTCATAGAAAATACTCAAGAGAATTGATGTGAGACCTCAGGCTCCTCCAGTTTCACTCTGGGACAGACTTCAGGCTTTACGTCTGAGCAGGGACGTTGGGATTGGACCTTTGATAATTGATAATAATAAAAAGTTGTAACTTTTTTCAACTATAGAAATCGCATTCAGTTCTTTGGAATTTGAATACACACTGCAAAACAAAACAAGAGACTAGAGCCTATCAGGAAAACTAGTGAGTGGACGTCTGATTAAAGAATTTCTACCAAACTACAACTGCAGCTGAACAAATGACCTGTTGGTGGAACTTTACACTCTGAAATATTGAAAGATTTAAAGGATGAGACAGCTCAGCACAGCGTGTTATTAACTTCACACATGAAGTGGTTCAGTCCAGTCAGACTTCAGTTTTGCAGTCACCGTCCACATCCTGCTTCTTTGACTGGTCGTCACGGTAACTCTGGACTTTCCTCCAACGAATCCTGAAGTCTGTCAGTCCTTCTGACAGCATGAGGCCTGACAGCTGGACAAAATGTGCAGATGATGAAAAACATGAAGCATAGTTTGAACTTGTGTCAAGTTTGTGTTGGTGACTGAACTGCTGACCTGCTGTGAAACCTGCTGCTGGATCTCTGTGCTGTGCATGTCTGCCTCTGACTGAAGCTTCATTTTCACCACTGTTTGCTTTGTCACTGCTAAAAATGAACCACATATAAAAACACAAACATTAGTGTTTTACATGATGACAGGATCTTACAGTGTTTGCATTCTGGACCTCACCTGTGAAACAGAAAAAAGAGAGTTTCAAGCCACAGAAGCCATCACACCATTCCCCTGTCATTAAATTAAATGCTCCACAGTATTCAATTGAATTGAAGTTATCAGGCTGAGAGGACCACCAGTTAGTGAATGTGGAGGTGGTGTTGTCAGACCAGAAGGCCCAGGGATCCCTGTAGAGACCAATCCACACATACTGAACCCCTGATCCATTCAAAGTGAGCGTGATGTTGGATTTCTCCTCTTTGCTTCTTATACTGGTCAGGTCTGTGTGGTATGTCCTGCAGTATGACTGAGCCGCTGACCAGGAGCGGCTCTCCATCACTAAGATGTAACTTGTATTTTTGGCTGTGAAAGATTCAAAAAAAGATGAATTTTCAAACACACTTCATGAATCTCATAAAATTGTAGGATAACGAGGGCAACAAGTCATTTTTCCTACCATTGTAACACAGGAAAGGGTAAGAATCTCCACAGGGTCTATCATTCATCTGTGTTTGTCCCTGAAGAGCCACACAGTATTCCTTTGCATTTTCATTGTTTGGTTGGCCGTTAGCCCAGATCAAAAATTCATGTGTACTGCCAACATATAAAAGTTTTCCCTCCATGGACCACTTCCAGCTGTAACGATCATCATAGAGACCTATCCAAACCCAAGCATTGATCCTTGGTGAAATTGAGAGAAGCAGTTGGTTGATGTTGCTGTTGTAGATGGTGACCAAGTCAGTGAAGTGTTCTCTGCAGTAACTCTGAGCTTCAGTCCAGGTCATCAGCTGGTTCACAAAGTGGTATTCTCTGGAGTGGGGAGGAAGAGTGGAAAGTCCTCCTGAGAAAGATAAAATATTTTTATTGTGAAACTGAATCACTGAAAAAGACTGAAAACTTACAACCATTGAAATTGTCACATAGTATTTTGTTTAATATTCAACCTTATTGTCATTACACAGCGAAATACAGTTTGTAATTAATCAGAAGTGCAAGTGCAATAAGAGAAGATCATATATAGATAAGAAGAGAGCAAATATACAGATGTACTAAGGGCAAATGTATAGATATACTGATATATACAGATGAGGTTAGAATAATGGTATAGTTATGAACAGATTATGTACAGAGAGATGAATTATACAGATGAACTACAGAGTAATGTACAGATTCGCTGCTGTATACAAATGTACAGATATACAGATATCTGTATATCTGGTCAGGATGCTCTCTGCACACAGCGGTAGAAGTTACGCAGAATATCAAGTGGTTCTTCTTCAGTGTCCTCAAGAAAAAAAGGCACTGATGGGCCTTCTTGACCAGGCTAGAGGTGTTTGTTGACCAGGACAGATTCTCAGAGATGTGGGTCCCCAAGAAGTTGAAGGTGGAGACCTGTTCAACAGCTGTGCCATTTACATAGATGAGGACATGGGTGTCTCTCTTCTCTCTCTTGAAGTCCACAATGAGCTTTTTGGTTTTTCTGGTATTCAGAAGCAGGTTATTATCAGCGCACCACATAGCTAGTTTCTTTAATTGGAGGGAATAACTGCATTAAATGCTAAGCTGAAGTCAACAAACAGTTTTCTTGCATAAGTATTGTTGTTGTCCAGGTTTGAGAGTACACAGGAAGCGCTGTGGATACAGCATCCTCTGTAATCCTATTGCTTCAATAAACAAATTGGTGAGGATGCAGTGTGGGGGGGAAGCATGTCATGAGGTGTGCCAAGATCAGTCGCTCAAGGACTTCATAACTATGGGTGTGAGTGCAACAGGGCGATAGTCATTCAGGCATGCTGACGATGAGTGCTCCGGCATTGGCGCAATGGAAGCGGTCTTGAAGCATGCTGGTACTACTGCCTGGGTAAGCGAAAGGTTAAAGATGCCTGCAAGTTGCTAGGCACATGCTCAAAGCACATGTCCAGGAGTGTTGTCATGGCCAGCAGCTTTGCGAACGTTGATACTGTTCAGTGCATTATGAGCATCTATGGTAGTAAGAGTGAACTTGACCTTGAATTTAATTACAACGTGTTAATTAATTAAAACTATTTAATTTAGCAGCACTGTTTATTTAATACCAGTACCAATGTTTGTACCTATATTCTCTGCAACACACCAGTTAGTGCTTTCCATTTACAGTCATAGTCCCTACATTTAAAATCCCTACTCTCAAACATCATACTGCCTTTCCTTCTCTCTATTTATACACCTTCCCCTATCCTCATCTTGTGTCAAAGCCCTGCAGTTAGTATTGGCACCAAGCTCATCAACAGCACTGCTGCCGGCAAGTGTTAACTCAGGACGCTAACAATCCAGTATGAAAGTGTAATTCTTATCCACATATTTGATTTGGCAGTGATTTGATGTCAGGTGCCAATACTGATACAAGTCTTCTTATTTTATCTGGACTTAGGACTGGCACGAGGGATACACTGGGTGTTGTTCATAACAGTAATCCACAGTAACTATTTGGTTCAATAGCCATCACAGAAATAGCTGTAAAAAAGTAAACAATAAATCCTTTTTTAAGTAACATAATTTAAAGTGAATATAAGAATCATGGTATGTCAAGGCAAAGATCTTCTCTCTGTTCTTGTGGTTGATGTGTTAATGAATATATTTTTTTAAACTGTACATGTAATCTGATTACCCAAATCACATCAGTCTGCCTTAGTGTGGTTGCAAGCTATATTTCAAATGTTTAAGACATTAATATTACTGACCTGAGAGCAGCAGGATGAGCAGTGAACACCTTCCATCCATTCTTGGAATCTGTATAACAGATATAGTAATCATAATTATTATGGTACCAACATTTTTTTTGAAACATATTTTTAACATTATGGTTACTTATCTCCAGTCGAATAAGTTTTTAGTATACAGTTAAGCTCACAGTAAAGCAGCTCATCTTATCATCTGCTGACTGGGGCTGACTTTTAACAAGGTCTTTATTTGATCTCTTAATATATTTTACTGTCAAATGAGGACATCAGGAGGGAGTGAACTTTCTGTAGAACGTGAAGACGTGCGGAAGACGTGTGGAGACCAGTTTATTGATTATCACCTTACCTTTTCTAATTTAAGATAAGATAAGATAAGATAAGATAGGATAAGACTTTATTGATCCCACGACGGGGAAATTTTTGCGTCACCTCAGCTCAGCTACAGATATCAGAAGGAAATACAAAATAAAATAAAAAATAAAAAAATACAAATAAGTACAATCAATGAATAAAGTAAGATAATACACTATATACAATGGTAGCACACACAGTATAATACACTATATACAATGGTAGCATACACAGTATGTGATTATGGATATGGTTGGAAATATGGAAGACATAAACTATATCGCTTGATATAGCTGTTGTACCACTACTACTATTCCTATTTATAGACATGTACACACACACATGTACAAAATAAATACACATATGTATACATATACATACATATATACCTGCACATGTCCATACACATGGAAGGTCCATTATGCATGAAGTGGTGACCGTGGATGTTCACAGTGTCCAGTGACTTATGACATTGTGATTGAGGAGTTATGGAGTCTAACTGCTGTTGGGATGAATGATCTGCGAAAGCGCTCCTTCCTGCACTGAGGGTGTTTCAGTCTCTGACTAAAGGAGCTGCTCAGCCCACTCACATACTCATGCAGTGGGTGATGTGGGTTGTTCATGATGGATGTCATCTTTACTAACATCCTCCTCTCGCCAACCACCCCCACAGACTCCAGGGGACATCCCAGCATGGAGCTAGACCTCCGCACCAGTTTGTCAATCCTGCTGCTGTCCCTGTCCGTGCATCCACTCCCCCAGCAGGCCACTGCATAGAAAAGGGCAGATGCTACCACAGTGTCATAGAATGTCCTTAACAGAGTCCTGCAGACTCCGAAGGACCTCAGTCTCCTCAGCAGGTGGAGTCGACTCTGGCCCTTCTTATACAGGATGTCTGTATTTGTAGTCCAGTCCAGTTTATTGTTGAGGTGAACACCCAGGTACTTATAAGAGTCCACTATCTCAATGTCTTTCCCTTGGATGCTCACCAGTGTTGTAGGGGGTGACTTCCTCCTGAAGTCTATGATCATCTCCTTTGTCTTGCCGGCGTTGATTTGGAGTACATTGGTCTCACACCAGCCAACAAAGTCACTGATGACCCCCCTGTACTCCTGATCATTCCCGTCTGATACGCATCCAATGATGGCTGTATCATCTGAGAACTTCTGTAGATGGCAATCGTCCGAATTATAACAGAAGTCTGAACAGGAAAGGTGAGAGAACCGTGCCCTGTGGTGCTCCCATGCTGCATATTACCACCTCGGACACACAGTCATGGAGCCTCACATACTGTGGTCTGTTGGTAAGGTAGTCGATGGTCATGCAGTCAGCTGTTTGCAACATGCAGTCAGCTGTTTGCCTACTCCGGCTCCCTCCAGCTTCCCTCTCAGTAGTGCAGGTTGGATGGTGTTGAAAGCACTGGAGAAGTCAAAAAACATGATCCTCACAGTGCTCCCCGCCTGCTCTAGGTGAGAGAGGGATCGGTGTAACGGGTAGATGACAGCGTCATCCACCCCAATTCCAGAATGGTAGGCGAACTGCAAGGGGTCCATCACTGAGCCCACCAGTGGCCGAAGGTGGTGCAGGATGAGCCTTTCCATGGTCTTCATCAGATGAGAAGTCAAGGCAACAGGCCTGAAGTGGTTGGGCTCCCTGGGGTGTGCGATTTTTGGCACCGGAACCACACAGGAAGTCTTCCACAGTTCAGGAACCCTCTCCAGGCTCAGGCTCAGGTTGAAGATGTACAGGGCCACCTGACAGAGCTGGTCTGCACAGTCCCTGAGCAGTCTGGAGCAGATTCCATCCGGACCTGCTGCCTTCCTTGCCTTCGTCCTCTTGAGCTGATTTCTCACCTGATCAGCTGTGAAGTAGATGCGAGGCTGGGCTGGAGTGGGGGGTGGGGCTGGTTTTGTTGTGGGTTAGGGTTAATTTTGGCCTATCTGTAATTTTCAAGAAGTTAACAAGTGGATTTGTAGATGTTGTATAAAGCCTTTGTGCCAACAGGATTTTTATGCCGTCAAATGTTTTCGCAGTGGCACCAAAGTAAACTAAGAACTTTCATTTAACGTGTTTCTATGATATATTGACCAATAAAGCATTTTATAATGCTCATGTTTCAAAGAGTTTTATTGACAATAAAACAACTACATGTAGTTCTGGAAGTGGTGCTGCTCCGAAAATACATATAGTGGTATTTTTGGTGATGTGTCCATACCTGTGCTTCTCTAAAAGAAAAATACATGTCTGGAAATGACATGCCTCTGGGCCAAAGAAACACAAGCAAGGTTACACAAAGGTGAATCTACTTCAACAACATGCAAATCAGTAGGGAAATCAAGCTGTTAAAGCAGGTAAAAACCTAAAAGCAAATGAGGTCAGATGTGTTTCTAGGAACAGACAACATGGGTGTGAGTAGCAAGAAGTGGGGAAATCATTTGTCATTTTGATTCAGGGCACTGTACAGTTTATTAGGGGGCTATTCAGTTTTACATAATACTTTTTGTTCACTGGTAAAGAAATATCATTTTTGAAGTAGAGTGGCTAAAAACATGTTGTTAGATATGATATATGTATATTATAAATTAGAAGAATTGTACTGTATCAGCATTTTTGACAAGCTGGATAAGTTACATCAGGCAATTGCAAAGGATATGCCATAGTGCTATATTTCTCTTTAATCAGTTATAATCTCTCTTTTTATTATCTTTAATGCATATATACATTGTTATTTTATATTTCACAGTTACCTCTTAATTTCAATCACACATTTATCTGTTGCTTCACAAATATGCATTGTAGAATAGAGTATAGAAAGAAGGCTGATACACATACGTTACTGAAACCATCGACTATGCACTTTTACCGTACGACCCTTATACCACTGAAAATCACAGAGCTGTTACTTTCAGGAACTGCTGGAATTTTTCAGTTGTGCCAGTGATGAAACATTGTGTCCTATAACCTGAGGTTAAATGGGCCATCGTTTAAAATCACCTTCAGTAAACTTTTTCTCTACTGTGCTCAATATGCTCTTGGCTGTTTGACTGTTAGTAGGAGAGAAAAATTTTAATGTTTGATGAACATTAAATGTTAGAGAATCCTCTTAAACTGAATATACTGCACATGTCACGGAGTGGGATGGACTCAAGCGCAGATGAGGCAGCTAAAATACAGTTCCTTTTATTGATACACGACACCAGGTGCGACTATATACAGGTGTGAGGGCAAGGGGGATCCAGGGCACAGGGGAATCCGGGAAAGGGGCTCTTCACACACGAGGGAATCCAGAAACACCGCACACCAGCAACTAAGCACACCCAGGGCTCCAAGGGAAAGGGATTCCGAGGTTACTCAATATTCCAGCGACGAATAGCTCAGAGCCCCAGCCTTAAGAAGAGCCAGAGATCAACTGCAAATTACTCGAGATCAGCTGCAGGTGCGTGGGAGAGGGCGGGAGCCCAGTCAGAGCTCCGCCCAGGCAGACAGGTAGGGGAGAGAGAGAGAGCGAAACAACAAACACTTGTGGCCACACTGGGCTGGCCGGGGAGGCACAGGGACCATGACAGCACAGTATTATCTTCCCTCCAACATTAACAAAGGGTTCAGCCCATAGCAATGACCAGCTTTGTTTCTTGTTTTCAGCAGCAACCGATGACTATGATTGTGTCAGAACACATTCGAATCAACACCTTGAGCACTTCAGATTTCACACAGGTGGTTAGTTGTTACAGTCTGTAAATGGAATGAAGGTGAGTGCAATTAACCCTCTGTGTGCAGCATCTCCAAATCACATGACTGATTTGAGCTGAAATGGCAACAAGCTGCAGCCACACTCAGTCTGTATTTGAAAGTTCAGATTTCAGAGTTATGATTAAAAATATATATAAGCCAAGTTTTTTTCTAAATATGATTGCTTTACAGTAACAGTAAAAAAAAGATGCATTTTCTAATGACAGCAAATTTTCTAATGAAAGAAAAAAGCCACCTCTTTACAGTTGGTGGAAAAATGTACCATGTTGAAAAAAAGGCAACACCTGGGATTTTAATGTTTAGGAAGAGGGGAATATTTTGGGAGTGACGGCAGAGAAAGAGAGAGCGTGAGTGAGAGAGATAGAGATTTTGGAGATGTGAGAGATTTGTGACGTTTAGTGCAAGTTAGTGTGTTGTTTTGTCTTATGTGTGAGTGAGGGTACGAATTAATTACAAAGGCAGATTACAATGTAAACACTGTGTCCAGGTGGAAAACAGGTGGAGTGCTGCACCTCCTGTTGTCAGGCCTACAGGGTTTATCCGTGTGATGTTCTCCTCTTTTTTGTGTTGTGGCGGACATTTTTTTTGCCACTGGCATAAATAGTTCAAACAGGCTTCTGTTTCAAACAGGCTATTACTAGCGATTACTAGGGATGGGTATCATTTAGGTTTTATCCGATACCGGTGCCAAACCGGTACTTTTGAAATGGTGCCGGTGCTTAAACGGTGCTCGAACCGGTGCTTAAAGAATCAAGAACACAAACTTTGTCCTAAAACCTCTCATTTTTAGTTGTTTTTTGTGAAAAGATAACAATGTTAGCCTTTTCTGCAGCTATAGGGCATATATGATATCACTCCTGGCTGGTGCTGCCATCATCATCCGTCATCATTTCTGCTACACTGGCAGGGCTAGGGGCCAGGACTCTCCTCTTTGGGTTCTTGGGGGATGTTGCTAACTCCGGGGACAAGGCACCACACCCGCAGTAGATGTGCACGGTGTGAAGTCTCTCAGCAAGCTATCAAATACGGTGCATTTCTCGGCTTTTCAAAAACGCTATGCGTCGCCAGGTGTTTCATCAGATTCGAGGTGTTACCTCCTTTGCACAGTATCACATTAAAGCACGTGTTGCAGGCTGCTGAGTTTGCGTCTTTTACTGTGAAGTACAGCCAGACTTTTCACCGCTTCGCCTTGGGCATTTTTAATCTGTAGATCTGCTCTAAAAGAACGTACATACCTGGGCCCGCCTACTATCCTTGCAAAGGTAAAATGAATGGCTAGAATCCAAAGTGTACGACATCTCAGGGGGAAAAAAAGCACCGAAATAAAGCACCGAAATGTGCGCTGCTTTTCGGTCTGGTTACTACTGTTTATGTCAGAACTACCGGTAACCATCCCTACTTGTAGAAGGGAGATGTGTCCTGCACGACACGTTGAAAATGGTGGTGTGCCCCTAACAGTTTTATTACAGAAACTCTCTCATTCTAGTCTAAACAACAGTGTCTCAGTAACTTTCCACTAGAGAATGTCAGAACCGGTACCCATCCCTAGCGATTACTTAACCCTAAGGCCACAAAAGACCCCAGAACAAGATACAAAGTACGGCACTTGCCGCTTGCCGCCTCCACCCTCCATTTAAATGAAAAAACAGGCTTGGTGTTAGAAAATCTTCCTTTGGGTTTAAAAGAAACAGAGCTGACACATTATGGCTGCAATGAAAAACACAAACTAAATACAGCAAACTTAGAAGAGCACGTCACATTCAGAAATGTGGAAGGTGGAAAGGGGTCCTCAGGAAAACAACCGACCGCACGACTGCCTGTTTGTATGTTATGGACGACATCAGAATCAGAGGAAACATTGATCTGCTGTCAGTGCTTCCCATACAGGTGAAGGAGTAAGATCTCTGAGAGCTGCTGCTGAGGTCACATGACTCCTTCTGAATTGGTTGGACTTTCAGTGGAAAACACACAGAGACTCGTTTTATCTCTGACGTTTTCTTAAAGTCATCAATCATTGACATTTCATATGAGTTTGGATCCCTGCTGTTCCCCACTTGCCCTGTAGGTGGACTCATTATGTTCCCACTGCTTCCAGTCACCTGACTCTCCAACATCAGCACACCTCTTCCTTGCTCCTCCTCCTGCATGTACAGAAAGTCTGAACACTCTGTGGAAAATGTTCATAAAAACAAAATGAAATAATCTGAAATCAATACAATATGATATTTAATGAAAATACTTCAAATAGAATAGAATTCAACTTTACAAGGTACAAGGCAACGAAATGCAGTTTGCATCCACCCAGAAGTGCTTTAGCCATGATATGGATATATTACAAATATATATCAGCAATAATATAGATATATAGATATATTACAGAATGAGTCTATTATGGGTATGTTACAATGTACACGGTATGAATGAACGTTATGAATATACTATTACTATAAGTATGTACAGGCTGTAGTGAGTGTACGTGTTATTTACAGGGTATGAACAGGATATAAATATGAAAACTAGACAGAAATATGAAGTATGAACCATGCAAGTCATAAACAGTTGTAAACAGTTGTAGAATTATAATCATCATATTGTACAGAATGATTGTTTATACAGCATTTACAGTAGTGCAGTTAACATCAGTGAAATATGTGGATAATTTCTACAGAGGTTATATAAAGTGCTTGTGGTTGTGAGTGGTTCAGTCCATGTTATTATTGTGAGTATGAGGGTAGAGTTGTCCATTTGTTTTGTCAAATGTCAGGAGGCAGTTCAGGAGCCTGACAGCTGGTCTTAGTCCTGCAGCTCCTGTAGCACCTCCCAGAGGGCAGGAGGATGAAGAGTCCATGTGCTAGGTGACTGGGGTCTTTGATGATTTTGTGTAGATGTCTTTTGTAGCAGGAAATGGTGCTCCGGAGATGTGCTGGGCAATTTTCATGACCCTCTGCAGTGCCTACCGGTCCGAGGCAGAGCAGTTCCCGTACCAGACTGTTATACAGTTGGTCAGGATGCTCTCGATGGTGCAGCGATAGAAGTTCACCAGGATGTTTGAGGACAGGTGATTCTTCCTCAGAGTCTGGGGAGCATTCTTGACCAAAAGTCAAGATAAAATCTTCAAACGTTAAATTTGTCTCATTTTCAAAAGTTGTTTTTGAATTTTGATTCCAGTGGCATGTTTCAAATATTATACTCAAGGGGGGAAAAAAAGGCTCCGTTCTCATTGGCCAATCTGTCCAGAAAGCTTTAATTTAACCCAGATACTACCAGATGTTTTGGATATTTACATAATCTCACTCATTTCATTCACACAAAAAAGTGCTCAAAAAGTGCTATATGAATAAATCTTACCTCACCTTACAGCAACATCTTCAATAGCAGAGTCTGAACAAAGGTCAGGTGTTGATGCTGTTCATTGATTGGATGGTTAGTTTCAGCTCTGCACTCATTCTTTACTGCACAGGTGAGTAGAAAGTGTGAATGGATCTGTAGACTGGAAACAGAAAATCACTGTGAATGCTTGCAGTATAAAGATTTATGTTCCAAATAAAGTAAACAGTGTGGTTGTGTCAGAGCTGTGATCAGTGTCTTCAGCTACAACAGAGATTCAAGTCTTCACACGGCAGCTTGTGAACTTTACTCTGACTTAGACTCAGTCTGAGCAGTCAGACAACATATTTGTAAATCAGCACATGAAGGTGTGGCCCTCTCACACTCTTCAGGTTTAGTCCCGCCTCCTTAAAGGAAGCAGCTCACCTGTGCGTCTGTGTTTAGTGTCCAAGTGTGGAGTGGAGCTTGTTGTTCGTGTATCTGCTTGAAGAAACTGTAAGTTTGCTTTGTTTCCTAATTTAACAGTTTTACTATTTACAGTTGTACTCATTGTTTCTGCTCTTTAATGTTCTCTTATTTCTTTATTTGTGTTTAAAGATAAATCCACATAATTATAGATTATTGATTGACTGGAATCCACAGTGATTATCAGTCAGTAACTCTACACTGAAACACACTGGGACGTTTTTCCATCTTTAACTGGAAACAATCAGATATAATCAGTCTGTTCTTAGAAGTCAACTTTCAGGTCGCTGAAGTGACATTGAAAAAACATAAAGTGAATCATCTCCAGCTCAGATCAGTTTTACTGCAAACAAAGTTGATGAAAATGAAACCTAGAAGTTTACAAACATTGAACATTTCAAAATGATCAGGTTCTTCCAGTCACACCTGTTCATGCTTTTCTTTGATAAGGACTCAGTTTATTCATGAAAAACAGAAGAATAGTTTTATAAACTGAAAGAGCTCAGTGAAACACAGTTTTCTTCGTCGGTCTGTCTGTCAGTTATGTATATATATTTTCCTCCACCGTCAACTGGTTAATGCTGCCAAAGGTGATATTTTAATCCAACCCATGATAATGAAATAGAAATCACAGCCAAAACTCTGTCTCCTCCTCTCTGGTGTGTTCAAAGATGCTCATCAATCATCTCTAATTCTTATGTGCCTTTTAAAATAAAGAAAAAGAAAATTAACAATAGAGAAAATCCTTTGTTTCTTGGATTCAAATTAATATGACTGAATCTCAGCCGCAGTGAGTGGATGAGATTCAGCAGATTCTATTTTAAACCAACAATCAGAAGAAAGTTGCATTAGAGACAAGGAGGAGAAGTGAAATAGCTTTCAGACAGAGGATGAACTGGATAACTGAATAAAAGAAAAGATTTCTTGCTCAGCTAGAGAGAGTAAGAACAGGAAAAAAATATTGCAAGATTATTATTATTATTATTATTATCTTACATGAAAGGCTAAATATTATGAGCCACCAACAGAAACATCTCTGCTTTTAAGCCCAAATATGTACTTACTCCAGTGAGTAACTAAGTAATGTTCTGCATTACTTTTAAGAAAGGGAACCAGTAATGTGTAATATTTTATTTTCGTTTTGAGTAACCACCCTAACACAGCATGTGAACTTTACTCTGACTTAGACTCAGTCTGAGCAGTCAGACAGCATTTTTCTGGAGTGAACACACACACACACACACACACACACACACACACACACACACTGATGAAGTTAAGAAACTGCAGTTTAATCATTCAGATCTGACAGACTATGAGGTCTTTTATTTATTATTCATTGCTGTAGAACAGCAGTGGGGATAGAGCCTCTTCTTGGTAGATCCCACACTTGATGCTGACTTCTGCTATGGGCCTGAAGTTGGCCTCCACTGTTGTTCATCACATTCACACTGAGTTCCTGATGAAGGCTTTTAGGTTCCTGTTGATCTTATACAGTTTTAGGTGTTCCAGGCTCCAAGTGTGAGTCGAGTCAGGCCTTCTTGTAATAATCCAGGTGGTGCACAGGTTGGTCAGTCTGGTCTTGCAGTCCCAGCTAACTGTACTTTCTACCAAGAGTTGGTCTTTTGCTCCTCTGGTGTTCCTACGATTCCTTTTTGTGCCTTGCTCATGAATTAAATATATAAATTTTGAAAAAATACTCAGTTTTAATGGAATGACGAATGGATAGAAGTTAATATCTCTTTATTTGTATTTCAGTGGGGTTCACTATACATAGAAGTACTTTTATAGTTTAATATTATTTCTGCACAACTGCTTTGATTAAAAAAAAAGCTTGCTGGAAGTGTAAAGTCAGGACTTTGAGTTCATTCACAGTTTCCACAGTGAGTTATTAGTAGTTAAGCAGCTCTGAGAGCTTTTTTGTTCCAACAATTTTCTGAATTGTCATCCTGATCACCAGCTTCATGTGTTCCTGTCAGGTGTTCATGGGTCTCAATTAAGTTTTTTAGACAAGACAAAGATTTCCCACGGTCAGTCGGTGGTCAAGTCAAATGGAAAGTGAAAAGGAGATCTGTGTGCTGATTTCAGGAGCAACATAAAAACAGATGGCTGTTTTCAGAGTTTGATTAGAGTTTGCATCCTTTTGACTGATGGCCATGAAAAGAGATTCTTGGTACCAAACTCTCTTGATTTCACAATGAGATCAGAGTATTTTTCAGGGAACTTGATAATTATCAATTAAAAGATGCATTACCATTATGTTATTTGAGACAATGTTAAATGAGACAAGCTGAATTCTACTTTAAATCTGACCAAGGTTAACATTCAGAAACTCTCCTAAAAACCTGCCGCCTCCTTTCTGTATTACTTCAGGTGGAGTCCTGCCTCCTTCCAGGAAATACCTCACTTGTGTCTCTGTGTTTAGTATCCAGGTGTGGAGTGGGAGCTTGTTGTTTGTGTCTCTGTGTTGCTTTGTTTCCTCTTTAAACCGTTTGTCTTTAGTATTGCTGACCTCTCTCGAGCATTTTAGAGCTCTGTTAATAACTTGTTGTTGCTGTTGATTCTTCACAAAGATCAGGTGTGATACAAACTGAAACTATGCTGCACGCAGTTTCTAGTTTTTCTAGCTTAAACATGTGAAGAATGCTTCTTTGGCTGAAAACACCGATCATCAGCTTTGTTTCTCATGAACATGATGTGAGATTAAGGAGAGATCGTTTTGTGGTGGTGTTGAAGACCCAAATAGAGAGAATTGCAGTTGTGGCGAATTAGACTTAATCTTAATAATAATAATAATAATCTTATAATAATAATAATTAATAATAGTAATAATAATGATAATAATCTTAAGTGATCAATTCCTTCAAGGAAGAAAAGATCAAAGGCTCAAACTGCTGAAAAACAGCCGAGCATTTACAAGGTGGTTCTTTTTTTTTTTTCTTGTTAAATACGGGACAGACTTGACTGGGGGAAAGAAAGGGGAGAAAGAAAGAGGGAAAGAAAAACAGCGGTGAAGAGAAACAGTGATAAAGGGCAAAAAGCAATAACCAACAAAATAAGCAGACAAAAATACATATATCAATCACCTGGATCAGCTGTTGAGAAAGAAAAAAGAGAAAACAAGCAAAGAAAAGAGCAATACAATAAACAACATCATCGCGATGATCTAAGTGAATATAACAGTAAATACTAAATATTATTGTGCAGCACGCAAGATTGACAGTGCACAGTGTGCTTTGAGGTAGGAGCAAAAAAGGGTGTAGTTTGTGTGTGTGAGCACCCGTGTGTACACCTGTGAGCATGAGCGCACTAGTATTTAAAAGGTTCCTTCATGTAATGATCTGCTAGAGGGTGTGGGAAGCCATAGCCCCGTCCTCCAGGGTATGAAGCAGGTATGGAGGAGATCCAGGCTCCAGACATCCAGAGGCCCTCAGAGCAAAAGAGATCAAGGAAAACCAACAGAGGGGTAGCCGCGCCACTAAAGAGCTGAGGAGAGCCCCAGATGAGGGGTCACTCAGCAGCCGCGGAGCAAAAGCCAGGGGGGTTTGCAGTGACGTGCCCGTGAGCTCTGCCGGCAGCCAGCTGTGCCAGAGTGACAGAGTCCCAGGCCGAGAGGCCGAGGGCACCCCACGCTCGAAGTGGCCCGGGCGAGCCCCAGGCTCCAGGCCCCGACAAGCAGCCACCAAGGAGTGAGCCGGTGTGTACCTGGACGCCTATCCCCGGACACAAAGAACCACCAACGCACCGATGTCTGAGGGCATCTGCCACCGGCAGGAGAAGTGGTGGGGGGAGATAGGCCTCCAAACCTTGGAGGGCCTGAGATGTCCCCAGAGAGGTGGCGTCTGATACCCAACCTGACATATAGACACAGACATACAGGCACACACAGATACAAACATCCATTCCCACCCTCATGCTCTCATATGCAATTACTCAACACTCACCCAACGTAGACATAGAGAGACACTGTACACACAATCACTCTCCCCAAGCGTACTCTAAGCCCCAGGTCTAGGTACTCTTGCCCCTGGAGGGGCAAACTGCATCCAGACCCAGGTAGTGTTACCCTTTTCCCTGGGGTGGGGAGAAGCAGACCGCCCCGACTCCGCACCAGCAGGGAGGCCCCACATTCCAGACCCTAATTGGACAGCCAACTCCTGGTGCTCTATGTTGTTAGCTAGCTCATCGACTGATCCTTCCGCACCGGGGTTGGCATCATAGAGGACCGAGTTAGTAAAAGCAGAGGAAAAGTGAGCAGCAGTCACTGAATTTATCATGCGCATCTGATGCACAGGTCGCTCACTGTCCGACACCACGTTACACACTGTGACATTAAAAATCACTGGGAAATGATCCGATATTTCACAGTCCTTGATGTCTGTAATACAAACATCTAGACCATATGACAACACCAGATTGACTGGATGACCTTTTTTGTGAGTTGGATCACATGGTCGCAAATTTTGAAGCCATCCTGATAACCTTCTCCCACTAACGATATGGAGATCCAACCGTTTTAAAAGCAAGACACTCAAAAAGACGCTCTGTAAAAGAGCAGAATTCTTGGAACAGAGTTTAATACACTGAATCATATGAACAGCAGGAAAAATACATACAGACATTTAGCAAGAAAATTATAAAGCAGAAAGCAAGCAAAGCAAAACCCCAGGGTGTACAGCCTTAAGCACAGACAGTAGAGCAACACAGAGCTGGACAGAGAGAAACAGCATAGGGGAAAAAGTGCTGGGGGTGTCCTGTGGTCCCCTAATACACAGGGACCAGTATCCCCGCCCACTGCTGCTGGGTAACTTTCCCACCCGTCCAAACACAGCTGCAGGGGTCAGGTAGCGGCCAAGGTCTTGGCCAGAGGCCAGTCAGGACTCCAGCTATGGCGTTATTTTTGTGCCACTATTCTGAGCGCACATAAAAAAAATTCTGAGCGCACATAAAAAAAAATTGCAGGTGCAAGTGTTGCATTTTGAGGAGAAGTTTATTTTGAGCAAACAAAATTCATTGCTGTGTGCAAAAATGTATTTCAGTGGTTGCTATTATCCATACACAATCACACAATAGCAGCCCCTCTCGCTCAGTTTTTGCATTTGCGCTTGCTCGCAATGTGTTGGTTGCGCTCTCAACATTTCTGCACGTGCGCGCTCGACTCTTTCTGTACACCATTATATTTGTACCACAAACCTGCCAATCACAGACTTGGATACAAAAAAAATCTGATTGGCTGTCTCCAATCAGCTCGAAATGACAAAATGCAATATCCCAGAATCCATTTCGTCCAAAACTCAAACGTTTAGTACACTGAGCTGTAACTACTAAATGCTTTCTTCAGTCTAAATTAAAACTACACAGTCAGAAAACACCAGTCTGGCATGAACTGAATTTAAGAGCAGTTGTCTTACTTTGAAACAACTCCTTTCTCTGACTGGCTGTTCACATTAATCCTGAACTGACTGAGCATTACTGGATGGAAAAAGATTCTCATTACCAGTAAATCAGTGTGTGTACAGTTCTCTGCAAACTCAGCAGGAATAGTTAGTTTGAAGCTTGTAACTCTAATGATCCTCATTGAATCATGGATAAGCTGAAACGTGTTGTTCAAACTTGTTGAACTCACTGAATATTAATGGACTGCAGCTTATAGTCACAGTGAGTCAGTGTGTGTCAGTGAATGGATCGTGTGTGCTTCATGGCTCCATCCAGTGAACTGGTAGTAGAAGTAGAGCAGCTGATGGTGTCAAGTGAGGGCTGTGTACAGGTAGGAGTGGTGGTAAGGAGGACCCAAAGTGCAGACGCCGGAGACAGACGTGAACTCAAAAAACAGCTTTAATGCTGAACTCAAAGTAACAAACTTCCAAAATACAAAGACTAAACGCAGGCAGAACACACAGCATGAATGAGGGTAGATTGCAACATGGACACAGAGAAACACAGGGCTTAAATTGACCCTGTGCACGAGAAAATGCTAACTTCCTGGTTTGAGACCAGATGTGGGTTTGTACATTTCCGGTAGCTTTACTTTGCGGTCAATCGCTACTGCGAAGATATACTCCAAAATCATGTCCAAAACGCGAAAACGGAAAGATCGCGTTAAGTTACAAAGAGCAGAAGGTGGGAACACTCACCACTATTGTGTCATAAAAAATCTAATGATCAATTTTGACATTTAAAGAGTTTAAATCGATCAGTTGTTTACATCACTCAACACAAGCAGAACTGCATTACAGAATCAGAAGACACATCGTCCACATTCAGAAGCACATCTCTGTATAGTGACTGGTCTTATGATTTAAACAGGCAAATGTTCAGCATTCAAACTACAGGTGAAGAATAGTCAAACCAGATGTTTCCCCCGTTATGTCGATATCAGGTAGTCAAGTACACACCTACACAGCATGTTAACAAACCATGAAAAAAAGCCACACAAAAAAATGAACGATTGCTGGTAAGGGTTTCTATACATTAGTATTTACGAAGGGTATGTTGTGACTTACCTTCAAAATTACAGTGGTCCCTCGCTATAATGCGGATCACCTTTCTTTTTTTAAACATTTATTTATTGGTTTTAACCAGTTTTACACCGTGAGTATTAAAAATAAATAAATGAATAATAATAATAATAAAGTAAAAAAAGTAAAATAAAATAAATAAATAAATAAAAACAAAACCACAACAACAACAGAAACAACACAGTAACAGAAACAAAAACAAAACAAACCAAAAGGGAAGGACAGATATACAAATCAAGTTAGAGTTTCAGGCTGTTAAGTCCACAGTGTATACGTTGCAGTTCTCCAGAAAGTTGTAGAATTTTGACCATATAGCCCAAAACTTGTCCAGTTTATTTCTTAATGCATAAGTTATTTTCTCCATAGATAGTATAGATGTCAGTCCATTGAGCCATTGAGATAGTCCACATATTTTTTGATTTTTCCAACACATAGCAATAAAGCGCTTGGCTTCCAAAAGTCCAGTCGTTAACAGAGCTCTATTGTTTGCAGCAGGTACAAAATTATTCGGGTATATATTTAAAATACATATTTTAGGATGAAGTGGAATCACATCACCAATAATTTGACTCAACAGATTTATTACCTTTTCCCAAAAGATTTTCACATGTGGACACTCCCATATACAGTGAAATAAAGTGCCCCTGTCCACTCCACACTTAATACAGGTGTCTGGGATGTTTGAATTAAAATAATGCATTTTTGACGGAGTAAGATATTGTCTTGTTAACCATTTATATTGAAGTAGTCGAGATTGCACATTAATTCTCTGACTCTGGGCCAAGGAGCATGATGTATACCACACATCATCAGATATATCCGTTTGCAAATCATTCCTCCAAGCCTCTAAAATAGACTGTGTTGATTCTTTGGAATTTTCCATAAATAATTTGTACAATGCAGAAACTTGGCCTCTCCCATTTAGATGCGTTATAACTGTGTTCTCTAGAGAGGAGTAGGTGGGGATTTCTAAGCTGTTACCTTGTGTGGTTAAGATAAAATTTCTTACTTGAAGAAATTTAAAAAAATGTTTGACAGGAATAGAAAAAGTACTTCTAAGTTGTTCAAAAGACATAAGCGTATTATTCCTAAATATATCAGACACTTTTCTCATAACTTGATCAAACCAAAATTTGAAACCTGCATCCGCCCTACCAGGAAGAAAGTTGTTATTTCCAAATATCGGAGTAAACCTAGACAGTTGTAACATTTCTCCCAAGTAGTTATGTATTTCAAACCAGATCATTATAGTGTTTTTTAAAAAGGGGTTCTTAGTTTGCTTATTTAGTGTCTTCCTGTCGGCTGAGTAAAGATATAAGTTAGGGGGGATTTTGATTTCTTTAGACTCCATAGAAACCAACACTGGAATTTGCTCATTAACAAAATAAAACATTGCCGCTCTGATTTGAGCAGCCCAGAAGTACCACTTTAAATTTGGAAGTTGTAAACCCCCTCTTTCATAAGGAAGGTATAATAATGAGATTCTGAATCTTGGTCTTCTGTTATTCCAAATAAAGTTTCGGAATAGTTTTTGCAAATCTAAAAAGAAAGAGTTTGGTGGAGAGATAGGTATTGATTGAAAAAGGTAAAGATATTTTGGCAAAATGGACATTTTTTGTATATTAATACAACCAATTAAAGATATAGGTAGTTTCATCCATCTGTTTAGAAGTGTAGTAACTGACGTCGTTAAGGAATTATAATTGGATGCCAGAATATTTTCAATTGAGTGAGTTAATTTCACACCCAGATAAGTAAACCCATGTTCAGATAGCAGAAAGGGAGTATTGATTGGAGGATTTTTATTCAAAAATAATATTTCGGATTTATCAAAATTTATTTTATACCCCGGAAATGTACTAAATGTGTTAATGAGACTTAATATGGATGGTATTGATTTGTTTAAATTAGTGCAGAACAGGATCACATCATCTGCATATAGGGCAATACGGTGGTCAACATTGCCTACTTTAATTCCTGATATGTTTTTATGATTCCGGATTGCCATTGCAAGAGGTTCAATTGCCAAAGTGAACAAGAGAGGCGACAAGGGACACCCTTGTCTAGTTCCACGCTATAATCTGAATGGTGCGGAAAAAAGACCATTAGTTAAAATCTCTGCTTGGGGGTTGGAGTATATCAATTGAATCCATTTAAAAAAAAATCTATTTCCAATACCAAACTTTTTCAAAACTTCAAATAAGAATGGCCATTCGATCCTGTCGAAGGCTTTTTCCGCATCCATTGAGATTAACACATTGTCTCTGGTCTCTTTTTTCTCATAAATGATATTCATGACCCTCCGTATATTGTGAAACCCCTGCCTCCCCTGGATAAAGCCATTCTGGTTTGAATAAATAATTTTAGGCAAAAGTGTCTCTAATCTCATAGCTAATAGTTTGCAAAGTATCTTGTAATCATAATTCAACAGTGAAATTGGTCTTTAAGAACTACAATGTGTTGCTGGCTTATTAGATTTCAGTAGCAAAGTAATTGTTGCAACATTAAGTGAAGGGGGGGAGAGACCCAGATTCAAATGATTCCTGATACATATCCAATAAAGGCCGGATTAATTTATCTTAAAATATTTCAAATATTTCTATTGGTATGGCGTCAGGTCCAGGAGTTTTACCCCCTTTCATGTTCCTTATAGCATTAGTAATTTCTTCTACTGTTATATTAAGCTCTAGTTCATCCATGTCGTTTTCTGGTAGTCTAGGAAAATGCAGTTGATCCAAAAAAAAATTTTGTTTTGATGAAAATGACTTTAAATGCTCAGTTTTGTAAAGCTGTTTATAAAAAATACAAAAAGAGTCATTAATATGTTTAGGGTCAGCTGTGATCTGTCCTTAATCTGTAATTATAGAGTTTATTGTTCTTTCAGCCTGGGCCTGTTTAATACGCCAAGCCAGTATTTTTCTTGCTTTTTCACCCTGTTCATAATATGACTGTTTCAGTCTTAGTAAACTTTTAGTAGCTATATTTAATGACAAAATATTAAATTTAGCTCTGAGTTGATTTAACTCTAGAATTAGAGCATTAGATTTGGATATAAATATCTCTTCCTCAATATCTTTTATCTTTTTCTCCAAATGAACCAGTTCCATCCTAGATGCTTTATGTTTAAAGCTTGTAAAACTGATCATTTGCCCTCTCAGGAAAGCTTTAAAGGCCTCCCATTTTATAGTCGCTGTAGTTTGAGTAGTGTTATGAGCAAAGTAATAATCTATTTGCTTTCCAATGTATTCTAAGAATTCTGGATCCTTTAACCAGAAAGATTGCAGTCACCATCTAGTGGTAAATAATGGTAAGTTAGGTAAATTTAGTTGAAGCGAAACGGTAGAGTGATCTGATATTACAATTCTATCATGCCAGGATTTAGTTACCATGGGTATCAAAGATGCAGAAAGTAAGAAATAGTCAATTCTGGAAAAAGTGCCATAAGTGCTAGAGTAGCAGGAAAAAGTAATCTTATCTGGGTGCATATTTCTCCAAACATCAACTAAATTAAGTTCAGTCATAAATTGTAGTATTTCCTTTCTAGACTGCTTATGAGCTGAATCGACCCCACTTGATTTATCAACACTAGGATAAAGCGTGCAGTTAAAATCTCCCCCAATAACAAGATATCCCGAAAGTAGTGCAAGGGACAAAAACAGATTTCTAAAAAATTATGGATTGTTGGTTCACCTTTCACCTCGCTGTTTCGCAGATTTTTTTAGTGCAAGTTTGCATGCTTTTTTTTTTTTACATCACATTGTGTCCTGCGTCCTGATCGCTGCAGACGATCTCCTCCGTGCCGTCTCTCCTGTACAGTACAGAATCGCTGCATCAATCACTAGCAGTGTGACTCTGAAGTGCGGTGTCCACGCGTCAAAAAATAAAATTGGCTACTTGATTTCACCTATCGCTGGTTATTTTTAGAACATAACACTCGCGATAAATGAGGGACAGCTGAGAAATATAACATTTGAATCCCTTTTCTCTTTTGCTCTGAGGCGCATGGGGGAAAAATATCGACAAGTCGATGAACATCATTTACAGATATATTGTGTAAATGCCCAAGACATCTATAGAAATGTAAATTGCCGCTTGATTCGTTCATTTGCTTAACTTGTTTTGGACCATAAACAAGGCGCAAATAGGACACCGGAAACAAAGCTCCCCACAGGAGTTTCCGCACCGGAAGTAGCATATGCTAACGTGCACGTAGTCTGTACACAGAGGGAACAATCGGGGAATGGGAAACAGGAGGGAAACACAGCTGGGACAAATCAGGGCTAACGAGACAAAGCAAAACAGAAGCAAAACCAGACGCATTAACATGAGACACGGACTTTCTTTTTTTTTTCTTTTAATTATATTTTTATTAAAGGGAAAAAAGGACTTGTTACAATACAGTGCATTGATATTATTTAGTCGAAAAAGGAAAAAAACTTTTTCTTAGTCCTTTTGTTTTACATTCAGATAGCAAAAAAATTAAACTCGGTGGCTTGACAATGTGTTACATAATGCAGCATGTTTAACTTATTTACAAAGACTACATTAGGTACATATTATGAAGTTGAGGTTCAACCTGACATTGTACGATACATGGGAGATTCACCAATTCAGGGCTGGTTTTACCTAAATTCAGGGCGGATGGGGGACACAAAGTTAATCCATTTATTCCATATTTTGTAGAATTTGTCTTTTCGAATTTTTAAAAAGAACGTCAATTTTTCCATTTTAAATATTTCAAAAACCACTTTAAACCAATAATGAAGTGTTGGCGGAGTTGGATTTAACCACTTTCTGGTTATTGATTTTTCGCTGGCGCTTGTAAGAGCTTTGTGTCCCCTCCCTGGACCGAGCCAGCAACCAAGCCCAAGTACAAATTTACAAAATTGATGTCAAATTTTATCTTAAAAACCTCACACAGAGTTTTATGAATTCCCAGCCAGTAATTTTTTAAGTTAGGGCAGTCCCAAAAGATATGGTAATGATGTGCCTCTTGTGATCCACATCTTCTCCAGCATTCCTCTGTCCCATTTTTATATTTAATTTGATGAGGGGTTTTGAAAAATCTAATAATGTTCTTCCAGCAGTGGTCTCTCCAAGATAAAGAACTTGTTGAGTACCAATGAAAATTACAAATCCTCTCCCAGTTCTTGTTTGTTATACCCATCCCTGATTCCGATTCCCATTTAATCTTAATATTTTGAGTAGTCCCTATTGCCAGTCTTGGCAGCCGGGGATCAGTCCGCCAGGGCCTCCGCTCCTGGCCGCCGACCAGCACACAATGCACCATAGGGGTCGGCCCTCCCCGGCTATGCCCGGCCGGGCCCCATGGACTAAGGCCCGGCCACCAGACGCTCGCCCTTGGGCACCCTCCCCGGGCCTGGCTCCAGGGCGGGGCCCCGGTAACCCTATCCCAGGCAGGGTAAACTGTTCCCTCGAAAGGAGCCAGTTGAGGTGGTTCGGGCATCTGACAAGGATGCCTCCTGGGTGAGGTGTTCCGGGCATGTCCCACCGGGAGGAGGCCCCGGGGCAGACCCAGGACACGCTGGAAAGATTATATCTCTCGTCTGGCCTGGGAACGCCTTGGTGTTCCCCCGGATAAGCTGGAGGAGGTGGCTGGGGAGAGGGAGGTCTTGGCTTCTCTGCTTAGGCTGCTGCCCCCGCGACCCGGCCTCGGATAAAGCGGATGAAGATGGATGGATGGATGGATGGATTTTGAGTAGTATCCTTCCTTGCTTGAAGAAGCACATCATATAGTTCTCTTTCTCAGAGAACTATCATATACTAATTTACTGTCTTAAAAATTTCTGACTCAACCATATTTGGGTTTGGGATATTGCAATGTTTGTTAAAATAATCCCTCATTTGAAGCAACCTGAAGAAATCTACTTGTCTTAACCCAGTGGTTCCCAAACTTTTTTTGCCAGGCCCCCCTTTTTTACAAGAAAAATGTTCGCCCCCCCCGCACAAACGCATCCTCCAAACACACACACCCATATTTTGTTTACAAACTCCATTGCGGTGTATTTAGTAAACAATTAAGCAAATACAAGTAAACGGCAATAAATTACAGGTAGTAATAAAATATACTACTAACTCTTTTACGCTAAGTCCACACCTACACGGGTATTTTTGAAAACTCAGCTGTTTCTATGCGTTTGTTTTTTTGGTCAACACGTAAACGGCTTTGCGATTCACCGAAAACGGAGATTATTTAAAACTCCTTTTTTGCGTTTACGTGTGGACGAGGATTACAGAGTTCGTCACGCAACGTCAAAGGTATGTGTCTCTTTTCACGTCACGCTGTGCGCCATGTTATTGTTTACATGAGATGAATTGCAGAATGGCAGAGACAAAATATTGTTACTGTTAATCTGACTGTCTGCAGGTTTTACACGCTTACATATACACACGCAGTTACTGTCCCTCCATTTAGAAAGGCAGAGGCGTCACGGTGTAATTATTTTACGTGTAGTTGGTTTTTTTCCTGTGTAATAATATTCAACATTGCTATCAATACATTTTTCAAAAAATGCCTCTCTGTGCAAAATGGGTTTAAACACACAAACAGCTGTGGGATACTGTTTGTCCGCGATTTGAACCGGGGGAACAAATTACGGCAGGATCAGCCTGATATTATTTGTATCCCACTGCAACTTTACTGCATAAAGAGCTAACATGTCCAAAATGTCAGGAGTAGTTAGTTATTACAAGAAGTGTTTGTCAACTAAAAATCAACATTGTTGGATACTGTTTGTCCGTGATTTGGAGAGCCCAGCGCTGCTCCCGACGCAGGGAAACTAATTTTGCAGGGGAGACCTACCTTGGCACTTGTGCAGGTGAAGTCAAAGGGAAGACATGCTTCACCATATTTTCCTGTCTTTGGCGTGGAAGGAAGTTGGTTTGGAAACATATTTGGCGATGCTTCATCTCCTGCTTTGCGTTTATGTGGGAGCCCCGTCAAAAACCTGTCCACAGTGTCCAAGCGCTCTTTTTTTTTTCTTTTTTTTCTTTTCATACCGCGCCCCCCCTGCAATGGCTCTGCGCCCCCCCTAGGGGGCGGGCCCCACACTTTGGGAACCTCTGTCTTAACCCATTTATTATTTGTAGAGACTGGAAACTCTGTAGTGTCCCTTTATGTGTGAAGGAATGGAATGTTGTTAGTCCACTCTCTATCCAGGACTGAAATCTATTATCACTTTCATTTGGTTTAAAATCTGTGTCATAAGCACACCATCTAAATATTTTTAGTATTCGTTCACTACCACATATTTTAGTCACTTTATTCCATATTTTTAGAGTGTGGCTTATCGATGGTCCTTTATCTTCGAAACAGTCTGCCAATTTTTTATCCGCAATTGAGGCTTGTAGTTGAAATTTAGGGGTTGTATTGAATTCTATGGATTTCCACTTAGCTTTCAAATTAGGATTACACCATTGCAGCAGGGGCATGACCTGAGATGGATAATAATAGTATTGTAAACATGGGAGCATTGCCCCCCTTTTGCCTTTCTTAACTGTAAAGATCTGAATTTAATTCTTGTTTTTTTTTTCCCCCTGCCAAATAAAGTCCGAAATCCATTTGTCCCATTCCCCAGACTGTGTTTTACTTACTTCAACAGGCAAAGTTCTAAATAAATAGAGGAGTCTTGGGAATACGTTCATTTTCACTGCTAATATCCTTGAATTTAAATTGAATAAAAGGCACCAGATTCCACCTATCTAAATCAAATTTTATGGGCCGTGACAAGGGACAATAATTTAATTGTGATAGATTAGAAATATTCTTAGTTAGAATTATTCCCAAGTATTTAAGTGTTTTAGCTTCCCAATTTATATTATAATTATCTCGTAAAGTTTTAGATGCTGTATAGTTTAGTGTCATTACCTGTCTAAGGAGCTTGGAAAGAAAAGCGTCTGGACTTCTTTGAGTTGCTTGAAGACGTTTCACCTCTCATCCGAGAAGCTTCTTCAGTTCTAAGGGTCAATGGTGGGGAGTCCCAGATTTAAACCCAGTGGGAGTATCCCCCCAAAGAGGGACAAATGACCCCCTGGTGATTCTCTACCTAATCACATGAGCCAAGGTGTCAAAGTGGGTCACAATCAGCCAGGGTTTCGGGTGAGCTCATTGTGAAACCTGGCCCCACCCCATCATGTGATTTCCTGAGGTCAGATGACCCAGGATGTGAGTGGGCGTTAAGGCGTCTGGGGAGGGAACTCAAAACTGGATTATAGATGGCAGACAGTTGGTGTCGTAAACCACCGCCTCTGTTCAAAGATGGTCGCTCACAGTGGACATAGATGGCCTCTTTCACTCCTCTTTCAAACCATCTGTCCTCTCTGTCCAAAATGTGAACATTGGCATCCTCGAAAGAGTGACCTTTGACCTTTAGATGCAGGTGGACTGCTGAGTCTTGTCCCGTGGAGGTGGCTCTTCTATGTTGTGCCATGCGCTTGTGAAGTGGCTGTTTGGTCTCTCCGATGTAGAGGTCTGGGCATGCACTGTACAGCAAGTATATATATATTCATAGAACAACTCAAAGCTCTCTTGAATTTTCTCTAATTGATTTTCAGTTATCTTTGTTTGAGGGTTTTTTATTTTAACAATTGTGTTTTCCAGTCTCTGTTTGCGCAGTTTATAGGCTAAGACTTTAGAGGATTTGCTTCCTATCTCATAATATTTCTGCTTTAAAAAATACTTTTCTTTTGAGTTTCCTGCGAATAGATTTCATCGATTTCGACCTGTATTTATTTTATTTCTTTTTTTAAATCTCAGAATTACCTTTGTATCCATCTTCCCATTGTAGTTGTTTTAACTTTGCCTGAAGGTTGACTAATTTTGCAGCTTTATCTTTTTCAGATGGGAGGTCATTGAAATTATTTTTCCTCTCATTACTGCCTTTAGGGTGTCCCATAATATAATTTGCGACACTTCCCTGGTATCATTTAATTCAAGAAAATCTTTTATTTCTTCTCTTAACTTTTGTTTTAGTATGGGATCGTTTAATATAGTTGAATTCAGTTTCCACAGCACCTTCCTTACTTTCTTCTCTAAACTCAAAGACAATGAAATAGGACTATGATCTGAAAGATCTATCATTTTAATTTTACATCCCTTTACTCTGGCACAATCATTACTGAACATAAAGAAATAATCTGTTCTAAGTCCTATAAGTCCTATGAGGACAGGAGTAGTGGGTATAGTCCCTGCTTTTAGGATGTAACTCTCTCCAAACATCAATTATCCCCAATTCCTCCATCAATTGATGAAATTTTTTTGTAATAGCATTTGACCTAATAGATGCTCCAGACACATCTAGTTTAGGGTTCAATCTAATATTGAAATCTACTCCACAGATTTCCAGACCTTGTGAATTCACCATTAAATCAAATATTTATTTATATATTGTCCAGTTACTTCCCGGAGGAATATATACATTTATAAACGTCGTTTCCTGACCTTCAATTTTACCCGTAATTTTTAAAACCTTCCCTCCCCATCCTGTAGTTCTGATATATGATCATAATTAATTGTATTTGAAATAAGTATCGCAACTCCTCTCCTATGTCCTCCCTTGTATGAAGACGAAAATAAGTTTTTAAAACCTTGTCTTCTCAGTTTATCATGTACTGATTGACTCAGGTGGGTCTCCTGGAGGAAAGGCACCTGTGCCTTTACCCTTTTTAATTTAGACAAAATCTTACTTCTTTTGACCGGATTTAGAACTCCATTTACATTAAATGATATTAATTCAATTGGTTCTCCCTGCATTCATACACGGAGACACGGACTTTCAAGTAAAACAGGAAGCACAGACTGAACTTACAGACACAGACTCACAAGCAGGCACTGCAACAGAGGGAAGAGAGAAGTGAGATCAGGGCAGACAAAGACACTGACACAGAGTAGAGGGAGTATGGACACAAAAACCTTCACAAAAATAAACTTAGAAAAGAACACAAATAAAGGGTACAAAACAGAAGCCACTGGGTCAACGACCCAGGAACCCTAACAGATGGCAGCTTCGCCTGCCTCACACTTCTGTCTAACTGCATTCAGCTGACACTGAGAGGAAACAGAAAAGAAGCAACTGATATTCGGACAGGACACATGATAGAAAGGGAGATTTCAGTTGATGTGCACATAAATGATTTGTGTTTCCTCTGCAGGTGAAGGTAGAAAGTTTGTGTGAGCTGATGTGAATTCAGCAGCATGGATCAGTATGAGGACCGAGAGGAGGGAGTCCCTCCCTCAAAAACCACTCTGTGTGGGGAACATGAGAGCCAGACCAAAGCTCAGAGGTGAGATGACCATCTCTAATTGTCCCTGACTCTTTTCCATGTCACAGCTCAGCACTCACATCACTGCTTCTTCATTATTCACAGGAACCAAACTGGACCTCCACCCAGCTGTGTGTCCTTAAAGAGTGACCGGTCTAAAGAGAATGCCATTGGATTTAAAGAGGGGCAGGCGTCTGCTGCAGACAGGTTAGCTGTTAGTAACGTGAAGAATTTGAGAGGTGTCTTGATGCATGCTCAATCCTCCAGGTAAATAAATAAATAAATACCCAAAGTTAATTCTGTTCATCTTGACATCAGTGTTGGGCAAGTTACTTTGAAAAAGTACTTAGTTATAGTTACTAGTTACTTCTTCAAAAATGTAACTGAGTTAGTAACTGAGTTACAATATTTTAAAAGTAATTAATTACTTGAAAAGTAACTATTGCGTTACTTTAAAAAAAAACGTTTAACCTTCTGGGGTCCAGGGTATAATTGGCCATTTTTAATTTTCCCTCCACATTTCACCTTTAAAAGCAGTTTATTTGCCTTGTTTGGTATCATCCTTTTAGCAACAACCTCACGTTTCTGAATTTACAGTCATGTTTTCATTTTGACATACTGTATTAACACAATTGATCTAAAATCAGACAAAAAACATAAAATCAGAGTAGAAAAAGTGATATTTTTACTGTAACAACCACAAACATTTTTAATGAATCATATTTCATAACTTCAAATATAAATTGTCAATTTTAAAGTCCTGTGCACAAGTTTTGCAAACAAAGTTATTTGCATCCATTTACCTTTTATCCTTTTTTTAAATAACCATTTCAAACTATTTACAGAACAATCAGCTGTTCTTCAATAAGATGCCGCACAAATTATTTGTGCCACTCCAAAAAAATCATTTCTGTCCACTATAAAGGAGAACATCACAGCCTGATACCTGCAGGTCTGACAGCAGCAGGTGTATCACTCCTGTTTCTACCTGGAGACAGCAGTCGCCTCATTGTTCTGACACATAACACAAAACTATCCACAACACTACACACTGACTACACAAGACAACACATTAACTACACACTCCAAACACGCTAAACGTCACAAATCTCTCACATCTCAAAACTCGCTCTCTCTCTTTCTGCCATCTCTCTCTCTCTCTCTCTATCTCTCTCTCTCTCTCTCTCCCTCTCTCTTGCCGTCACTCCTAAAACGTCGCCTGTTTTTTTTTTTTTTTTGCTCATAAGCAGAGAGCGCTTGCTAGCACTGTCCTTAGACAGTAAACGTGATGAAACTATTGAGGAAAAAATGCAGTGTATGTATTGTTTATCATGACTCTGGTTTTACGTGGCCTATCAGCACATTTTTTGCCCCCTTAGCTCCAGGTGTTGTGCTAGTCAGTGATCATGATTACCGTCCCCGGGAGCGCGCAGCTGCTTAAAGCTGTAGCGTACAGATTACTTACAGCTACTTCCGTGCAACTGATATAAGATGCGGTAAGCTGAACACAGCTTCAACCGTCTGTTTGTTGAAAAATAGTAATGGACTGCATTTTCTTGTTAGTAACTCTAATGGCGTTTTAACGTTAGGAATAGTAATTAGTTAGATTACTCAATACTGAAAAAGTAACGCTGTTACTTGTAACGCCGTTATTCCCATCACTGCTCGACATCGAGTTTTCAGTGGGAGAAAGGATGCTGAATGGAGGATATGGACAAGTGGGTGAGAAATGTGTCTGACAGTCAACTGACTCAAACAGAGAAAAAAATCCGTGCACAAGGGTTGAACTTTCCTGTGACGCTGATACTAATCCCGGTAGTGGAACTGATCACAGCCATAGAAACAGCAAAACAGAAACAGCCCACATAATCCAACATCAACACGAAGGATAGGAATGCACTCACAACACTTAGTATTGACAACAACAACATTATCATCTTTGTGGCAGACAAGGGTATGTTGCTAAACCAGAAAGACTGAAGCAGTTAGAACAAGACAATGCTATTTACCGGACCTCGTACCACAGTCTATACACAGAGGAATCTACACCAAGTGTATATGGTTTACCAAAGATACATAAACAGGGTGCAACTTGAAGACCAACTGCCTGTATGATCAACACACTCACCTATAACAAACATCTCCATGTTTCTGGCTTTGATCCTCAACCATTTGTAGACAGTTTTGACCACCATATCCAGATCACTTTGGACATTGTTGAGAAGGTGAAAGATGTCATTATGGAGGCAGATGAAACAATGGTCTTGTACAATGTTACATCTGCCCTCACTTGCATCCCAGTCATGGAAGCTTTGGAGAAACATTTACGGTTTTTGTCTCTCTGGAGACAGATTTCATGTGGACTAACTCTTCATGATTCCTCCACAGAGTGGATAAGGAGAGCTCAGAGGTTCCCAGTGGTCAGTCTGCCCAGCAGCATCAAACACAGCTGGACTCCATATTTATGGTCTGTACATATAGAACAACAACTTTTACATGTATGGAGTTCAGTCATCTCCATGCTGCTCTTTTTAGACCATTGGAATGTCAGTATGTCCAACATGAATCTGATGTTTGGCTCCATGATTTCAGTCTGATTGGGTCATTCATAAAGTATTTTGTTCCAGTTGCTGGAGGACACCATCATCAATTTTGTGAAGAATGAGCTGAAGAAAATCCAGAAGGTTCTGAGTCCAGGTTACCCCGAATGCTTAGAGAGTCAGAGGGAGGAGGAGGAGGATCAGAGGAGGAGCAGCAGAGAGGCATTTGTGAAAATCACCCTGGACTTCATGAGAAGAATGAAGCTTGATGAGCTGGCTGACCGTCTGCAGAGAAGTAAGAAGATTTCACTGAAGATTTAAGTTGCTGGTGTTCAATAGAAAATTTTAACCATTTCAAAATACATAGACCAACACATAAGAATGATGACATATGGAATTTAAATTGTCTATACGTTTTTTTAAAACAGTAAACAATTACCTTATGTTGTACATTTTTGTTTTGTTTTGTTTTTTTCTTTGAAAACTTCAAGATGGCATTTATCCTCACAAACTTAAATCTACACTAAAGGAGAGGTTCCAGTGTGTGTTTGAGGGGATCGCTAAAGCAGGAAACCCAAACCTTCTGAATGAGATCTACACAGAGCTCTACATCACAGAGGGAGGGACTGCAGAGGTCAATGAAGAACATGAGGTCAGACAGATTGAAATGGTATTCAGACGAGATAGACCAGAAGCATCACTCAAACAAGAAGACATCTTTAAAGCCTCACCTGGACGACTTGAACCAATCAGAACAGTGCTGACAAAGGGAGTGACTGGTATTGGGAAAACAGTCTTAACTCAGAAATACACCCTGGACTGGGCTGAAGACAAAGCCAACCAGGACATCCAGTTCATATTTCCATTCACTTTCAGAGAGCTGAATGTGCTGAAAGAGGAAAAGTTCAGCTTGGTGGAACTTGTTCATCACTTCTTTACTGAAACCAAAGAAGCAGGAATCTGCAGCTTTGAAGACGTCCAGGTTGTGTTCATCTTTGATGGTCTGGATGAGTGTCGACTTCCTCTGGACTTCCACAAAGCTACAATCATAACTGACCCCAGAGAGCCCACCTCAGTGGATGTGCTGCTGATAAACCTCATCAGGGGGAAATTGCTTCCCTCTGCTCACCTCTGGATAACCACACGACCTGCAGCAGCCAATCAGATCCCACCTGACTGTGTTCACAGGGTGACAGAGGTCAGAGGGTTCACTGACTCACAGAAAGAAGAGTATTTCAGGAAGAGATTCAGAGATGAGGAGCAGGCCAGCAGGATCCTTTCTCACATCAAGATATCACGATGCCTCCACATCATGTGCCACATCCCAGTCTTCTGCTGGATGACAGCTACAGTTTTGGAGAATGTGCTGAAAACCAGAGAGGGAGGACGGCTCCCCAAGAACCTGACTGAGATGTACATCCACTTCTTGGTCGTTCAGGCCAAAGTGAAGAAGGTCAAATTTGATGGAGGAGCCCAAACAGATTCACACTGGAGTCCAGAGAGCAGGATGATGATTGAGTCTCTGGGAAAACTGGCTTTTGATCATCTGCAGAAAGGAAACTTGATCTTCTATGAATCAGACCTGACAGAGTGTGGCATCAATATCAGAGCAGCCACAGTGTTTGCAGGAGTGTTCACACAGATCTTTAAAGAGAAGAGAGGACTGTACCAGGACAAGGTGTTCTGCTTCATCCATCTGAGTGTTCAGGAGTTTCTGGCTGCTCTTCATGTCCATCTGACCTTCATCAACTCTGGACTCAATCTGCTGGAAGAACAACAAACAACCTCCCAGAAGTCTGAAACAACAGAATCTTCAGCGACTTACTTCTACCAGAGTGCTGTGGACAAGGCCTTACAGAGTACAAACGGACACCTGGACCTGTTCCTCCGCTTCCTCCTGGGTTTTTCACTGCAGACCAGTCAGACTCTCCTACAGGGTTTGCAGACACAGACAGGAAGTAGTTCACAGACCATTCAGGAAGTAGTCCAGTACATCAAGAAGAAGCTCAGTGAGAATCTATCTGCAGAGAAAAGCATCAATCTGTTCCACTGTCTGAATGAACTGAATGATCGTTCTCTAGTGGAGGAGGTCCAGCGATACATGTGCTCAGGAAGTTTCTCCATACGTAATCTTTCCCCGGCTCAGTGGTCAGCTCTGGTCTTAATCTTAGTCTCATCAAAAAAAGATGTAGACCCAAAGAGATTTTCTTCAGAGGGTGCTCTTGTGGAGCTGCTGCCAGAGGTCAATGCCTCTAATAAATCTCTGTAAGTAAATATGTGCTGATGACTTCATTTGGTAAATGTTTATTCTAGTTAACATAAAGCAGGTGTGCACAGTTTGGAAAACCTGTAATGGTGCAGGGGTTTGAAAAATATATAAAACATTTACATTGTCATCAGTAGGGATGGGTATTGATAAGATTTTCACGATTCTGATTCCATTTTTGATTCTGTTTAACAATTCGATTCTTTATCGATTCTTTTTAAAAAAGGAGAACAAACTTTTTAGCGTTTGAGCCACCATGTTTCCTGCCACGCAAATGACGCTCCGCAATGCAGTGACGTCATTCGGGGCGACTGGAATCGATAAGGGAATCGTTTGCAAAAATGGCAAACAATTCCAAGGAATTGAAACAGTGGGAACCGGTTCTCAACAAGAACCGGTTTTCGATACCCATCCCTAGTCATCAGTACTCAATCCAACTGTTAATGCATATGAAGCAGCAACAATTGTCAGCATTTCTGACAAAAAAAGAAGAAAAAACTAGGTGCAGTTGTTATTAAAGTAATGTCCAGACCCACCCTGTAGTGAATACATAAGTCCTAAACATCAACTCTTCAAAAACAAATACAAAACCAGAAAATAATCACACATTTTGTTCATACCAAAACCACATAGAATAAACCAGTGTTCTGTTACTGCACTGTTCTCTCTTCACTTCTGCCTCATTTCCAAAATACTGCTCTGCTACAGGTTCAAGGTTCAAGGTTCTTTATTTGTCACATGCATAGTTATACAAGTATAACACACAGTGAAATGTATCCTGACACGCTCCCCGACATGTGCAAAAACATGGGGGGGGGGGGTAGAGGAATAACATTATAAATATATATATATAGTATATACATTGGGTGAATGTGCAGTAGAAGCAGCAAGCAGGTGAATTCTGTACATTAATATGAATAGACATCTGACTATTTTACAGAATGGACAATATAAACATGTTTAAAGTTAAAGGAATTGAGTGTCTGGAGGAGAGTCTTAGTCAATTATAGATGATGTGAGATGGCGTGTGTGTGTGTGTGGGGGGAGGGGGGTTAGGGTCCGGATGGCTTGAGGATAGAAGCTCTTCTTGAGTCTCTCTGTCCTTGCCCGGATGATGCGGAACCTTCTACCAGATTGTAGAAGTTGGAACAGTTTGTTGCCAGGATGGGACGGGTCCTTCAGTATCTGCGTTGCTCTAGTCCGGCATCTCCTGGTGTAGGTGTCCTGAAGTGGGGGGAGAGCAATCCTGCAGCAGCGTTCTGCTGTACGGATCACTCTCTGGAGAGCTTTTTGGTCCTTCACACAGCTGTTCCCGAACCACGCTGTCATGTTCTGTGTGAGGATGCTCTCCACAGCGCCTGTATAGAAGATCCTGAGGATCTTTGGAGAGACCCTACAGTCGGCCTTGCTTGTAAAATCACCCAAATTTCACCAGCTGCTGTTGAACTGAATCATTTTGCTCATGTTTCTTGTGGGTTAGGGTTGCCAGTTCTAAGAATAAAATCTCACTGTCTTTATTTTCTACAACTTTGTCTCATTTCCCTCACCCTTGATTCCTCTACACTGGTTAGTCCTGTCCTCCCTTTCAGTCTTTGTTGTGGTTTTTTATTCAGTTTGATTTTTAATTTCTTACTGAGTTCTATCAGTCAATTAACTGCTTGCTTTTTTAGTCCATATGTCTTCTGCACCCTGCACTTTGGGTCAGTCCTGGTTACACAAAATGTGTGATTTTTGACAGATTGTGACCAATGTTCCCTCTAAGCTGGGCGCATGCGCAATTGCGCACTGCTGGCACGGTCTCTGTGCACAAAAAATCTATGTTGCGCACAAAAAACAAGTCTGACCTGAATTGAAATTAAAATTTAAACTTCAACAATTCTGTTTTGCAGTGTTAGTCAGTAAGTGACTGGCTGCTCCCGTATGGGATTAGAATGATATCCCATATCCCATGGTCCAGCCAATAATGTGATTCACATCCGTATATATATGCAGCTAATCAACATCAATGACAGGCTATGACAGCTTCCGTATGTGCTGACACCGGTGTTTTAGCTGGCAAAGCGGCGTGGCTGATGTGGAGTGAAGCCACGTTAATGACAACGTGAACAACCATTGGAGATGTGAGCAGGACAGAGGGAACAATTGACGGAAAAAGTGTGGACTTTATAGCAGTTTTTAAATTGTGTTGATAGGCCACGTAAAACCAGAGTTGTGATAAATAAATGAGAGATTTGTACGCTTAGCGCAAATCTTGTGTAGTTAGTGTGTAGTGTAGTCAATAGTTTTGTTGTGTGAGGCGACTGCTGAATGTTACAGGTGTTACAGGAGTGATAGTAAGTAAGTAAGTAAGTAAAGTTTATTTATATAGCACCTTTCACAGACATATGTCACAAAGTGCTTTACAAAGTAAAAACATATTACAGTCATAAAATACATCATAAAAACCCTGGTCTAATTAAAAGCTTTTTGAAATAAAAATGTCTTTAGCTGCTTTTTGAAGGTCTCCACTGAGTCCAAACCCCGTAGAAATAGGGGAAGTGCATTCCACAGTCTGGGTGCAACAGCTTGGAAAGATCGATCCACTCGGGTTTTAAAACGAGTGTGGGGGACCACTAAAAGGTTTTGGATTGCTGACCTCAGGTTATGAGTGGAGGTATGTGTATGAATCAGATCAGCAATGTAGGGCGTGGCCTGTCTCTGTAACGCTCTAAAAGTTAAAACTAGGATTTTAAAATGGAACTTGAATCTGATTAGCCAGCGCAGCGACTTTATAACAGGGGTCATATGAGCTCCCTTGTTCGAGCGGGTCAGTAGCCTCGCTGCAGAGTTTTGAACAACCTGTAGGTGGGCTAGCCCTCTTATGTTTAGACAAGTAAACAGGCTGTTACAGTAGTCAAGTCTTGTAGAGATAAAAGCATGTATTATCATCTCGAGTTCACTTGTTGACACGATGGATCTACGTTTAGAAATGTTCCTCAAGTGAAAAAAGCAGGTTCTTACTATCTGATTTAAATGTCCCTCCAAAGAAAAAGCTTCAAGGTTATGTTTCTGTGAGGAACCTAAGTCACCCAGCCGCTGTTTAATATCAGGTACTGCCTGGTGCAATAATCAAAGTTTCTGTTTTAGCCGGGTTTAGCTGTAAGCAAATATTGTTCAACCATTGTTTAATGTTGGTTAAACAGTCAATCAGATTGGAGAGCTTATGGGCTTCAGCAGGCTTAAAAGAATAATATAGCTGAATATCGTCAGCAAAAAGATGATAAGATACTTCAGGAAACTGCTGTATTATCTGACTTAAAGGAAGAATGTATATTAAAAACAGAATAGGTCTATTAAATTCAGTTCTTTGTATTCTTTACAGCCAAGAAAGACACGGCTCGAAGTAGTCTTTACTTTAAAATGATCTTTAATTTGACATATTCCGGAATATGGAGATCGAGCAGGCACCCACAGACACGCCAGCTGAGATCTCAAGCAGAAACAGGAAGCCTGGTTATTTATATAGACGTCACACACTTTAAGTTTCGAAACAAACACTCTGCTTAGTTTCACTTTCTGGCTCTGCAAAAGCATGCAGTTTCATGTCAATACTTTTAGCACAAACTCAAAGCTGGCCCTATCTTATACATAAAACAATATAATCAGCAAATAAGCATTAAGAATATATTTTAAATCTCAATAGTTCCCCCTATTCATTTCTCTTGAGAAATGAACTAATTCCTTATTTATCCCTTTAAATTTACTTGCATGTGAAAATAATAGCTAAAATATAAGTAAACAAATCATGCCCATAAATCAAGCTTTAAACCCACTTCTGACTTCCACTCACTACTCACGGTACAATCCAAACCGATATAATTAACTTTTTCTGATAAACTATCCTACATTATTTTTATCACTCTTTGGTGATAAAAGTAGCTTCTATAGAGTTAAATTTAAAATTTACTCCCACCCCCTCTACGGGTAACACAAATCCGGTCTTAACACTATTTCTTGGGCAATTTACATAAAATAGAAATCCTTCAAACTATTCCTAAAGTCCCTATCATTACTCTTTTCACTTTTATGGTCACATTTAACCTTAACAAGCTTTTAATCTCCTAAACAACACATTTTCTTCAACTGTGGTGCTCTGTGCTTCTTTTGGGTGCCCCTTTCTGGTGGTTCCATTCGGTCCGGTGCTTCCTGGAGTCTCGCCACCCCTGTGGTTGCTGTGGTCCTGAAATCTCCTGCAAAGGAAACAAAACACCTCTCCCTACTACGCCTTACTAGTCTACTATGCGCATCAATTCTCTTAATTATTCAAACTTGGTTCAAGCTATTATGTTAGGGACTCTCTAATCAAAAGGATTAACCTAATTATGTGTATAAGCGTGTTAGCATTTATCCATCGGCACTAGGGATGTAGGTCATCCCTACAATATATCAATTCAGTCAGTCACGCTGAACGAGGTTTTTGACTTTCACTTGACCGAGTTACAACTCATATGAGCACAATTGCAATGTGCGTATAAAGAATCATTTATACATACTCTTCAATCTTATTCATTTCGGTAAACAACACTTTTAACAACCTTTAACCCCCTTTTGAGAAACTCTCTTCTTCTCCTATCATCTCAAGCACGTCCTGTACTCAACTCACTTCCTCTTTTCAGTCACACATACATTTACAAGCTCTATCATATTTGCCCTATATGGTTCTCTCAGTCTCCAGATGTTTCCTGTCGACCTATTCAGAGCAGGCCTATTTTGACACCTTCTGCATTACATTTTCAATCAATTAAGTTTAAGCATAAAAGCAATTACTTGCATAAGTTTTATCATAGCTAAATTATCAAACACCCAGAAAGTCCTAACATGATCATAAAGCCCCCTTATTTCAACTTAAACCCAAAATCGCCCCTTGTCAGAAAAACGAAAGAACAGCTACTGAAACTAAAAATACTGAAAATACTTCACCACATCTTACAAAATTAATAGAAAAAGCTTAGTCAAATTATTTCACTAAAACCCTCAGCAATTCTCCTCTCAAGTACACTTCCTCCTGACCTCCAAACCTGTGTTCAGGAATAAAATCACTTTAGAAGATTTAACACAATGATTAAACTCCTGGCTCCATTCAGAGCTGTCTAGAAACAACACATTAACTTCATTTTTAAAACCTAATTTTCCCCCTTGTAATGCAATCTGTTATAACAAAACTTAAGCCAGAACAGTTATCAGTCATGTTTTTCATCTACAATCTCCATATTTTGATTTCATTTTGCTCCTCTTACTGTAACGGTACATTTTAATTTTACTTTGAGATCAGACTTAACCAAAATATATATGCTTTCCTTACTTTGCTCCCTCCAGTACCAGCTCTTTTAATAATTTACTATTTTAAAGGAAAAAAAACCTTGGTCACTTGGACAAGTGTTTGTTATTCTATAACTGCATTTTATATGAAAAGTCTAGCAATCCCCTATGTGACTCATAAATATTACTTTGGTTGTAGTTATTTCCTTCTATAAAATTTAATTCACTTCTACAGTGGCCTGCTTTTGTTAATACTAACAAGAGTTATATCAAACATTTTCTCCCCTTTAGCATTTGGCATTTTCCCAACAATATAATGTAGTACCATAATCTAAAACCAGTCAATGAAACAGAATGTTCCTAAAGCAAACACCAGCAACCCAAAATTAGCAGCCAAAAGATTAAGTCTGCAGCTCCACACTCATGTGAAACTACACTCTTCCCCTCTGGTCTCTCTTCTCCCCGTGCCAAAAGCAAAACAAAGCAAAGCATCATCTTTCTCTCCCCAACTTGGTCAATTGTTTGCCAACCTTTATTCATCCTAACCTTGGTCCAGTGGTCAGTCCAGTCATAGTCCAGTCACTCACATTCACTCATTCACACGCATCCCCTCAAAAGAAAAACAATTGTCTATCATTTTTGGTCTGGTTTGACATGCTGCAATCATTTTAGACAGGAACTCCCAGGTTCCCACAGATGGCTTCTCCTCAGCCAGTTGTAATCTGGAAAGCCCACCTTATATTTGCTCTCCTGAAAATTTTTACAGTGCTGTTAATTCAATCTTGGATGCCTGCTTATTTTAAAAAAAGAGAGCTGATTAGTAGCTAATCAAAACACAAAACATAATCACCTGACAGGATTTCTCTAAGTGCACAATTTTAAAGGGCCCCGTCCTAGACATGTCCATGTTTAATAAAACTCCCTCTATTAAAATAAGAAAACAACCCAAACCTAACTGTCAGAATCCACCCACCACTCAAACAACACCCCCAAAGATCTTAAACACAGACAAATTTTGCTTATTAATCTATCCATATGCTATGGGGATTAGAACTTCAGGGCCACAAAAGTTTTGCCCTACTCTTGGTTTAATTGATACTTACATAGTCTGAAATCAGACTTAAACTCACTCCCTCTGTTCATTTTCCCCACATCATATCTCAGTGGTTGGCCTCAGATTCCACAGCATGTTGAGAGTCTGAGGTCAACTGACATAATTTAACCTGCTAAATACACAGAAAATCTTGTTAAAAGCCACACAGTTTGCACAACAGTAATATTCCCCATTGAGCCCTTTCTAAACCCGTTATAACACTCTGTCACCACTAAATTATAAATTTTTGTCCAAATCTGCACTTCTGAACAGACCTGACCACTTTATTTAATTATCCTGTATTTTACCATTATATATTTCACCAAGTAATTCTTCTCAGTCACTGCTATGTTTCCTTCATTTAAAGCCTCAGTCACACAGCCAGACACGAAACTTCTTTATCACCACTCATTTCAGCTAATTTGCATACTGAGTCATATCTCAAGAAGTTGCCCTGACAAGAGAAAAGCATATTTAAATCTTACCACATTATTAAATTATTTTATTTTCTTCCTAGAATAATCACTTGTTTGCTCAATCGACACAATAGCACTTTCAATTCACAATTTTAAAACTACTTTAAGCTTTTAATCACTTTTTCATTTTCACCAAAATCACTCTATTGTCATGAAACTTTCCTGAGTTATTCCTCAACTTCAAGCTTTTTAAGTATGTTAAATCTTGCATTTGTATCATATATTCGCATTCATGAATGTAAGCATGTTCTTCATTGCATGTTTGTTGTGTGTTCATATCAATTTTGAGTGTAAGCTGATTCTTCATTGCATATGTATTTTTTAATCAGGTTTAATTCATGCATCTTTGCACTGAGCTGTGGAGTCAAACTGTCTCACTTCTGCTTCTCTCCAAAAATAATTTCATATGTAACAATTTGTATATGTGTGTTTTTCTATTTCATTCAGGTACTTTTTAGTTAATTTCGCTCTTTATCTCTTTTTCCTTTTTCTTTTTAATCTTTCTTTTTAACTTTTTTTTACCTCTTTGTTGTGATGTGGTGAACATTCCTAAACCTCCATGAGTTCAGTTTCAGGTTCACCTCTCACTACTGATCCTCCTCCTTGTTCTCACAGTTTCCCCCAGGGATCAATAAAGTATTCTGATTTTGATTCTGTGGGGCCTTGCCGATCAACACAGGCCCAAATCAGCTATTTCTTCTCTCCATTGCTTCTCTCTTGATCTTTTCAGTCTTTTCTCCCAGCATGGCAAATATGAAACTCAGTGTCCAGTGCTGTCCAGTGCTTTCACACAGTTATTTTTCCCACTGTTCTTCCCAGCATGTAATTCACAGTGCATGTTGCATCAAGTGCTTTCTTACATGCTGCTGCTGGAGTCTTCAGTGTTATAGGTCAGTTGCACTGTCTTTTTGCCTGCTGTTAATTCTTCAAGTACACAGTGTTCTGTCTGTCTTCTGTCTTCATCAGGAGATTGACTGTCCTTTAAGCTTCTTCTCAGGATAAGGAGACAATGAGAGGTCAAGCTGTCAAATTTTAAGCCAAAACCTGGCCTGTTTTCATCCCAATTCTGTTACTCTATCATTTTGCCGCTGTACTCATGTTCTCAGGTTGAGAAAAGTCCACCTGTATTGACACACTAAAATATTTAATTAATATCATTTTCATTAGTATTCTTAAGACATCCATTCACTTCATCTACTTAGATTTTAACTCTTATCTCACTCTCTGGGTCCCCACTTCACACATCAGCCATTTTCCTTTTATGGGCATGCAAACATGTTCACTTCCTGCCAGACACACACACACAGCCACACACACTCATATTTTGATCTGTTTCTCTCTTTTCTGTTTCTACAGCCTAATCAAACTCTTTTTTTTTTGTATTTACAGTCTATAAACCCTCTGTAATTCTGCTAAGTCTTGATCTAAAAAGAATGCACCCTCAGCACACGCACACACACACACACACACACACACACACACACAAATATGCTCAGCTCTTTGCATTTTCCAGCATTCACATCAAAATCTTCAGCGTGCTTAGCAGAGCTCTTTTGGCACAATTAACAGTTTTCCACACATATCACCATTCTTTCAGCTCAGTTTTGTAGCATCATTTACGCAATACTTTCATCAGCATTTTACACACTTCCCTGAACTTCCTTAAAAAAAAAAATCGTCTCACACACCCTTTTTCTCTCAACACAATGTGCACCTTTAATCATTTATCCAAATAACAATTTTATACTTCATATATACATTCACACATTTATATATATAACAAAAGACTGCCACTGAGTGCCGAGATAAATTATTTCCATTTCCATATTCACATCTTCAAAACTTCAGTAGAAGTACACCTAACTTTTTGACTAATTTAAAAGCCTCTAAGCCCAGGTCTAACCTTGCTGGTCAATCAACCCGCTTCGGGAACGCCCTCACCGATAGCAGTCAAATTTCTAGGCCCTAGTTAATTTATAAGCGCTTCCCACAGATCGACAGGAAGCTCCAATTACCAGCGTCTAAGTATTCCACTTGCGCCTTAAAGCTTTACTTACCTTACTTACCTGTCAGCCAAGTTGAATGGTGACGCCTGAGTCTAACTCTTCACTTAAACAGAGTGGTAAAAAAGTTGTCCTTGACCACTTAGTTTTAAACGGGTTCTCGAAATCCCACGGGTACCACCCGGGTTAATCTGGAGCAACCGTGCATCCACGATTACCAGTCGCTGCCACACGCTGAGCAACCACGCTCCTCTGAGTCTAACTCCGGTCCTCGATTAATTTAAATACATTTAAAAGCATCACTAACCCTTCTCTCAGTAGAACTCAGTAGCAGGGCCAGGAGGGTGATAGACTAAGACACAATAAAAGATGTTCGTAGAGCCCACCTTAATTGTTTGTGACTCAAAGGAAGAATAGTTTTCAGTTTGCATACCTCTGCAGGTGAAACTGTCCTTAAAGACAACAGCAAGACCTCCACCACGGCGACCAAAACGGGGGGCGCGCAAGTAAGAGCAGTCTGCAGGGTGCAGTTCGTTTAAGTAAATTCACCATCCCTCTGCCATGTTTTAGTGAGAACCAGAAAGTCCACGCTTTTCACTGTGAAGAGCTCATTCAAAGAGAAGGATTTGTTTGCGATGGAGCAGGCGTTCAGGAGCACAATCCGATTAAAAGCTGGCAGCGCAGGTTTCCCATCAGCTTGTCGGAGTGGAACTGACAGCAAACACCGTGTCCACACGCGAGGTCTCCAGCAGCGCCACGGAACCGGTGGGGCCAACCACTGTTTGTGCGATGCAGGCTGTGAGGGTGCAGCGGTGGGGAGATAATCGGCAAAATCCAGAGCATCAGATGGGCAGGATCCACACTGTAGTGGCTGCAAGTACGTGTTTCCAATCAAATCCGGAAAGGTAACTGGCAGCAGAAACTGGGGATGTCTCCAGACGAGTCAGGAAATCTCTGATCTGTAGGCTCGTCTGATGTGTACCTGGATGCCGGCCCTACAGCCTCTTTTCCTCGATTTCTTCTTGGAATTGGTTAGGGCACGTTTTGCAGGTAGCAAGAAGTAAACCGGTGGGGTGGAAGAGTGCACAAATGGTGGGGGGAAAGTTTTTCTATAACTGTCCCAGTCATCATAAAGACGTTCCATAGACTCTTTGATGTGGAGCAAGGAAGAACGGTCATGAATCACACCAGCATAGCTCCATATATTAAACGTCAGGGCTGATATAAAAGCATAAAATGCAATACAGCGTAGGCAGGTAGACGTCAAGCCGACCAAAGGCGCCATCTCTCCATCATTCATGTCTCCAACATACATCTCCTATTGTCAGGCCTGCAGGTATCAGCCTGTTGTTCTCCTTTATCTCATAGTGGACAGAAATTACTTTTTGGAGTGGCACAAATAATTTGTGTGGCATCAGATTTGATGCAGAACACCTGATTGTGCTGTAAATAGTTTGAAATGTTTGTTTAAAAAAAAGCCTTGGCTGCATTTTTAGGTAAAGAGCTGCAACAACTTTGTTATTTGCAAAACTCAGTTACTTATTTTTAAAGAAGTAACTATATAATTAATTGCCCAATATTGGTCATTAGATACTGTATTTATACAGGTCATGAACAAGATATTTTAAAATTTTCATTGTAAAGCAGTTAATTAAAAGTAGTCTAACGTAAATGTAAATGCTGTAATTTGATTATTTTAATAAAACCATGTAACTTGGATGGATTTGATGCTGGCGTGACCACAGTGCACACGTCTGCTGTTGCTCACAGTGGTCCAAGGGACCGCTCAGGGAGTTTGTGGTTTCGCTCAGACACATGAAAAATTAGAGGGAACATTGGCTGTGACAGAATGCCATGACCAGTATGGACCTGTGAAAAGGTACCATTAACACTGTGGAAAATAATGCACTAGACTGCTTCTCTGTGGATGACCCTCATCTAAGGATTTTGGTAATTGCTCTATCTGCTTCTGCAGGAATAATTGCCAAGAAGTCTTTACTGCTCCAACCTCGCAGCCTTGTCCCAATTACCTAACCTTGGAGCCTTGTGTGGAGGTCACACTCTCTATCTGCACTTCTCAAACCCTAGTTGGTGCTAGGACTATGTCTCTTCCTGTTTCCTCTGGACTTGGGTTGTTCTGCTTAAGCCAACACATAACCAGAGTCATGTCAAGGAGTGGTTTTGCTCCATGTGTTGGAGCTAACAGCCCGAGAAATTTAGCTTCATATTCATAAACTAGCTAATCCCGAGGCTGCTCTTACTGGGCCTTAGCTAGTTACCACATAAGCCCATAAGTAAACCTTTTATCATCTGATGTGGTGCTGTTGGTCCTGCCTGACCATCACTGAGCCTCCTCACTGTTCATGTGCATTGGTTTTACCTCAGGCACCCTTTTCCTCAGTGTTCAGAGGATCTATTGCCTGTTTTGTCTTCAGAATATCATATGCAGAGGTTCCACTATCATGTATATATTTAGGTTTATTAGACTAATTTGGTTCATTTAAATTTTTTGCTAATTCTTTTCTATATGGGTTGTCAGCAACTCGGCCAGCAGGTGTCAGAAACTGTGGCAGAGCACCTCAAAGGATGCCTTACTGTAAAGCTAAAACAATACCCTAATTCTCATACAAATACTTGCTGCTTCACTTTTGTTTTTTCCTGAGAACAATAATTTTCCTCTTAAGTTGACATTTTGGATAATTTTCTTTATGTACACATTTTAATCGGGACAGTGTTTATATAAATTGGTTTAGTTAATCACAAACTGCATTACTTTTTCAGACTGAGTCTCTGTAACCTGTCAGAGACAAACTGTGAAGCTCTGTCCTCAGTTCTCAGCTCCCAGTCCTCCAATCTCATAGAGCTGGGCCTGAGTAACAGCAACCTGCAGGATTCAGGAGTGGAGCCTCTGTCTGATGGACTGAAGAGTCCACACTGTAAAACTCTCAGGTCAGCTTAAGTGAAATATATTTATTTCATGAACTGTCAAAATGACTTAAAGATCAAGGAAAAAAAATAAAATTAATATAGCCAAATGTCATAGTTCTTTAGTCCTGATTACTGTTTAGGAGTTGTGTTTGTTTGTCTTTCAGAGTGATGGGCTGTAACCTCTCAGAGAGCAGCTGTGAAGCTTTGTCCTCGGTTCTTAAATCTCAGTCCTCTAGTTTAGGAGAGCTGGATCTGAGTAACTCCAGCCTGCCGGACTCAGGAGTGAAGCGTCTTTGTGATGGACTAAAGAGTCCAAACTGTAAACTAATTACACTCAGGTCAGACTGGGCTATATGTTTTTTTTCATCTGATGACAGAATTAATAAGTTAAATGTTTAAACTAAAGGAATAATGGGCTCCAGAGAAGAAGCAGGATTAAATATTGCTAAAATAATAACACAGCATTTCACTTTAACAAAAAGGTTATTTTTTCATGTTTGTTAATTTGTTCTTTTTCAGACTGAGTCACTGTAGCCTCTCAGATGGAGATTGTAAAGCTCTGTCCTCAGTTCTCAGCTCCCAGTCCTGCAGTCTGAAAGAGCTGGACCTGAGTAACTCTGACCTGAAGGATTCAGGAGTGAAACTTCTGTCTGTTGGAGTAAAGAGTGAAAACTTTAAACTGGAAACTCTCAGGTCAGGTTTCAAACTGTTCCACTGATTATCATTTAAAAACTATATTCAATTGTTCTATACAAAAGTGAACATGTAAAGAATTTTATTAGACTTTGAATTATTGTTTGAAGTCTTTTCAGTAACATTTCCTTAGTGATGTATTCAAAGAAATTTACTTAGCACCAGTAAAGATAGAGATTTGGGGCCATTATATGTTTCTTAAGAAAATATCCAAATCAGATGTCTAGGGGTTTGTTATTTCTACTACTAGTTTCTACTATAGTTTCTACTACTACTACTTCTACTACTACTCCGAGATCATCTCTTCTTTTTGCCCTCACTCTTCCACCAGTCATGGTACATTGTCCTTTTGGAAATATCTTTGTGTTACACAAAGATATTTCCAATGAAATTTTGAAATTTTCAAACTCCCGACCTCCAGCCCTGATCGTGGGGTCACCACTCTACCTACTGAGCTACCCCTGCCCAATGTGAGCGTGCACAGATCCTGAATCAGAAAGGATGAGTTAACAGAGAAATGAGTCATCTCTGACTGGGATTTTAGGATTTGTTAAACCAGCTAACACAAAGAAAACTTGGCTATGTTTAACTTGCTGTGGAACCAGCTCCTAGTTTAAGTTCAGGAGATAGACACCCTCTACGATCAGCATCAAACTTTACTTTGTGATGAAGCTTAGTTCAAACTGGATTAGTTGACACTGTACCATCCCTTAGTTATGCTGCTTTAGGGTCAGGCTTTTAGAGTTCCCATGATGCTCTGCTTTCTTCTCCATTCCCCTATTTTCACTCCTGCTGCTTTTATGTGCCACTGGTGCATGTGCTCATCTCTTTCCTTACTTTGTGTTTGTTTTTTTTCCCTCTGAGCTCATCCCTTCTTCTTGCCCTCACTCTGTTATCATCATTTTGGAGACTGTTTTCATTAGAAATATCTTTATGCATAAATGAAGTATGTATAAATAAAGCAAAATTAAATTGATATTCTAGCCATTAAATTTAATTTAGCTTTATTTATATACAAAGATATTAGATAATGTAATTGTATCTGAAAAACAGAAAATTATTGTTCACAGATGGATTGTTGTTTTGTGTGTCTGCAGTCTGTCAGGCTGTCTGATCACAGAGGAAGGCTGTACTTCTCTGGCCTCAGCTCTGAGCTCCAACCCCTCCCATCTGAGAGAACTGGACCTGAGCTTCAATCATCCAGGAGACTCAGGAATGAAGCTGCTGTCAGCTGGACTAAAGGATCCAGGCGGGAGACTGGACACTCTCAGGTATGGAGAGAATGTCTGATAGAGGAGGAAGAGCTGGAAACATCTCCTGTGTCCTTCACTCACTTCCTGTTTGTTTCATACATGTCACATGAAACAATCCATAAAGGATAGGAATGTAAGAGGTCTTTAGGGAGACCTTCACCAGGAACATTTTTTTTTTACATATCTCACTATATTTGGAAATATTTATCCCAGAACAAAAAAAACCCCACTGGAACCAGGGGGAACTGTTGGCCTAGCTTTATCAAAAGAATAAAATCATTATTCTATTTTTAGAGCTGTGGCAGAAACTGAGAACTACAAGGAGATGTTCTCTGTAGACTTAAAGAAAAACAGCCCTGCAGAAAGGGATTTATGTGTTTATAGTGCTTTTCATAGACAAAGGTCACAATGTGCTTTTAAAAGCCAATACACAATATACAATAATGGAACTGGAAACAGTCCAATGTCTTGACACATAGTGAATCATCCAGGTAAGTAAATCCCCCAAATTTCATTCCACTGATGAATGGTCAAAGTCTCCAAAGACCCAGGCCCAGACCTTCACAAGCTCATGGCACAACATAGAAGAGCCACCTCCACAGAAAAAGACTCAGCAGTCCATCTGCATCTAAAGGTCAAAGGTCACTCCCTCGAGGATGCCAATGTTCACATTTTGGACAGAGAGGACAGATGGTTTGAAAGAGGAGTGAAAGAAGCCATTTATGTCCACTGTGAGCGACCATCTTTGAACAGAGGCGGGGGTTTACGACACCAACTGTCTGCCATCTATAATCCAGTTTTGAGTTCCCTTCCCAGACGTCTTAACGCCCACTCACATCCTGGGCCATCTGACCTCAGGAAATCACATGATGGGGTGGGGCCAGGTTTCACAATGAGCTCACCCGAAACCCTAGCTGACTGTGACCTACACCCATTTTCACACCTTGGCTCATGTGATTAGGTAGAGGATCATAAGGGGGTCCTTTGTCCCTCTTTGGCGGAAACGCCCACTGGGTTTAAATCTGGGACTCTCCACCATTTGACCCTTAGAACTGTAGAAGCTTCTTCGATGAGAGGTGAAACGTCTACAGGCAACTTAAAGAAGTCCAGACGTTTTTCTTTCCACACTCCTTAGACTACGATGACCTAGATGACAGAGAACCTTCACAGACAGAAGAAGATGGTTCAAAGCAGCTCTTAAATCCATGAAAATTATTTCCTGTTGGAAGAATCATGATGCTACATCATGATGAAGTGTTTTGAGGGTGAAGGACTGAATATTCTGCTGCTCTTCTACAATAAAATATGGCAGGACATGAACTATTCAAAAACAAATACATGGTTCACTGTTTGTGTGACACAGGCAGACAGTTTTCTGTGTGCATGCGTAGAAATGAGCTGTGGAATCAGAACATGAATAGTTTTCAGGTGGCATTAAAACAAATGAAAATAATGCTGCACTCACTCAGAGGGCAGACTGACACCAAGTGGAGAAAAACAGCTGGCAGCAAAGGCAGGGAGGTGTCCTTTCCAGCTAAACAGAAGAGGAATATAAAGATGAAGGTCACAGTTTGAATCAGTCATATTTTGTTCAACACGGTGGTGTACTGACAGATCCAGGATCAGTCAAAAATCATGAGCAGTGTGATCCAAGTATAGATTGAAGTGTATTTGTAAAAATGTGGGACTGTTCCTTTATTCGTGTCTTACAGTATGTGTGTGAGAGCCATGTAATGTCCATGTGTACATGCTGAATGAGACTGTGCTGATCTGACCCCCCTCCTCCTTTCAGGGTGGAGCCTGCTGGAGAACGATGGTTGACACCAGGTCTGAGGAAGTGTAAGTGTGTTTTTAATGTGATTCATAAAAACAAAGCAGCACACATTCAACCATCGTCAAACTGTCACATCACTCATTCACATCTCTGATGTCAGGAGTCATCATCAAAGTGTCAATCAATGAACAGATGATGGATCAATAACTACAGCTGGATTGTGTTTGTTCTCTCCATCAGATTCCTGTCAACTCACAGTCGACACAAACACAGTAAACAGACACATTAAACTGTCTGACAACAACAGGAAGATGACACATGTGGAGGAGGTTCAATCATATCCTGATCATCCAGACAGATTTGATTATTTTTATCAGCTGATGTGTAGTAATGGTCTGACTGGTCGCTGTTACTGGGAGGTCGAGTGGAAAGAAACGGTTGAGATATCAGTGAGTTACAGAAGAATCAGAAGAAAAGGAGACAGTTATGAGTGTCTGCATGGATGGAACGATCATTCCTGGAGTCTGATCTGCTCTGAATATGGTCCTCATTATGTCATGTACAATAACAAAGTGACATTCATCTCCTCCTTCTACCCCTCCTCTGTCTCTAACAAAGTAGCCGTGTATGTGGACTGTCCTGCTGGCACTCTGTCCTTCTACAGAGTCTCCTCTGACACTCTGATCCACCTCCACACCTTCAACACCACATTCACTGAAACTCTTTATCCTGGGTTTGGGTTCAATCCTGGTTGCTCAGTGTCCCTGTGCTGAGTTGAGGGTAAAGAGTGTCCTCCTGTTAGAAACACTCTGACTGTTGAAGAGATTCAGAGTTCAGTCTATACATGTCTGTTTCACTCAGAAAACACGTTTTCAGATTTATGGATTCAATCAGTTGATGTTTTAAACTGTTCTAAATGATTCCTTGTCAACTTCTTCCTCTTCAGTCCTTTAGCAAACAAATGTTAACATGTAGATATTGGACTAAGATGAATCATTCATCAATCCATCTAAATTCAGTGAATGTGAACTTTGATTTTTAGGAAATGAACATTTTTCCTCGTCATCTTATAATATTAGAATATTTCAAATCAATGAAATATATTTCAAATTTGAAATCAAGCACTTCACTCTTGCACTGCAGGCCTACTTGTTGTTCCTAGAGTATTTAAAAGTAGAATGGGAGGCAGAGTCTTCAGTTTTCAGGCCCCTCTTCTGTGGAACCAGCTTCCAGTTTGGATTCAGGAGACAGACATTATCTCTACTTTAAAAATCAGGCTTAAAACTTTCCTTTTTGCTAAAGCATATAGTTAGGGCTGGACCAGCTGACCCTGAATCCTCCCTTAGTTATGCTGCAATAGACGTAGGCTGGTGACTGAGTGTTTCTTCTTCATTCACCATGTTTGTATATACAACTCTCTGCTTTTAATTATGAGTTACTGTATTACTGTCTTTACCTTACAATATAAGATGTAAATATAAAGCACCTTTAGTTGACTGCTGTGCTATATGAATAAAATTGAACTGAAGGTAACACTGTAATGTGTGTGTGTGTCTCTGTGTGTTTGTCTGTGTGTGTCCTGGAACTACCTGCTGTACAGTAAGGCAAATCTGAAAGCTACTGGACCAGTTCTAGGGTGGCAGGAGATTTGGAGCAAAGCACAGTGAAGAGACCAGAACTGGAAACCTTTAAATGAAAAGCCGGCATCTTTATTAAAACAAAAACAGAGAAACAAAACCAAATCGGGGACAGTTGAGTAGGTCACGCTTTACCTTCCATAGATAGAGATCATTTTAGTTATCCCAGCTTTGTTCTAAATGACACACCGAGGTTATTCTTTAAGCTTTAGTTCTTGATTTACAAATAAGATTTAAACCAAAACCTTTAGCTTTACAATGTCCCGCAGGGCTAATAAAACCAACTTAGTGCTATGAGCTCATTGAATTAATGCCCATTACTGATCACAGTAAGCAGTTTCTGTCTTTGCTTGCATGAATTCTAAATTGTTCTCAAACCCAATTTGTTGCATTAATGCTTAAACACAGAGTTCCTATAGAAAAATCTAATTTGGCTCAAAACAAGAAAATATCATCAGCATATAACATTAGTCAACAGTTCAAATAATCACACTTTCAGTTCAGTTCTGTGTCAGTGTGATCAGATCAAATCCACAACCCTGCTGATAAAGCAGTATTATGGTAAACACCAAACTGTCTCTTTACGAGCCAATCAAATCATGTGCTGCTGATCCGGTGGGTGCAGGTGATGCGTCAGGCTCGCCCTCTGTTTCGTGTGTGCGAGTGTCTGTTTCAGCACACGTGCACATGGGGAGAGAGGGAAGTCTGAGCCCCGTCCAATGGCTGGAAAGCGAAGGGGAAAAAAACTCCCCGACTTTATATTTACAACACAAAAATCACAATAAAGACTCTGAGGGAAAAAAGAAAATGGCAACAGTTTTTCCTATTATCGCTAGCTTCAATGTGACAAAAATGCTCAGTTCAGTTCATCGAGCAAACTCTGTGTTTAAATATTTGAATTAACTGAAAACACACATCTCAGTCTGTGTTTGCTCTTTCTACTTTCACCCATCAAAGAGCAAAGCCTCAGTTACCAATTGTGCACGTCACAAGCACACTTTTTCTAAATTCAAACAAAACATCATGAAATTCACCAAAACTCTCGGGTTGTTTTCCCCAAACTTCAACACTCACCAGATTTTCTTTGGGTAAGAAAAGACCATTGTGTTTTCCAAATCCCTGATTCTTCTCTCTGGTGATACTAGCTGTTTTTTCACAAAGCTAACTCGCTCTTACAGGAAGAAGTGGGAAAGGTTCCATTAAAGGAGCAAACACAACAAACAAAAACCACTCGTTCAATCTGAACCTGGAGTTTAGTTTTAGCAAGAGTTTTTACACACGTTTGTTCAGTTGTTTACAGCGTGAATGTGACTCATGATGACTTTCTATTTAATCGTATTTATTCTTATATATTTGTATTTTATTATTTCCTGTTTTGTTATTGTAACAGTTGTAACCATGGTTACATGTGTGTTTCAGATGTTCCACACAGCGTGAAACATCGTAGAGCGTCCCATCACTTTCTCGTGTTTCTTTCCTTCTCATAGTTCCTCTCTTCTGAACTTGGTATCCCAGGTGATTATCTCTGTGTGATCCTACATGTGAAGCTGATGAGAGCAGTCTGTAATGTTTCAGCTGCTTTCACTTCATCTTTTCTGTTTTTTCACTTCTGCACTCACCTCAACCCAGAGGTCGCCTCACACTTTCTCCCTATCATCTTTTTGATGGACAGAGTGGTAAAAATTCCCTACTGATGTCATTTTATCTCCATTTCAAAGTCAAAGTAAACTTTATTGTCATCTCTGCTGTATAATTACAGTATATAGAGAGATGAGACAACGAGGCTCCAGCTACATTCAGTGCAAAAAACAGCAATAAATATAAGAAGAGTAAGAAATAAATATACATTTAAGGTAAAAAGGATTGTGGAATTACAGGGATTATTTTACATAACCATCATCTTTATCATTGCATTAATTATCATTTCATCCAAGCATTGATTTAGGCTGACATGGGGATGGTGTATATTTTACCCTGGGTGTGTTTAATAGAACTAAAAGCGTTGCTCACACACATAAAGAGCATTGAGATTAAGTAAAGTTAATATAAAGGATAAAGCCCAGAACATGATATTGTGAACCAAGTTTGAATAATTAAAGGAACATTAGATGAACACAGTAGATTAGTGAGGTGTAGCAGAGAGAGGCTGTTTGTTTTCTATCCCTTACAGGAGAAGATTTCCCAAAAGAGAGGGACTCAGAAAAGGAGCAGAGACCACTTAACGATGAAGTGTTTTCAAGTGGGAGCTGGGTTTTATTACTGGACCACCTAGATGACATGAGGTTGTTGTCTGATTTGCTGAGTCAGGGGACGGCTAGAGAGGGTCAGAGCGAAGGTAGTGGACCTGGGAATGGTGTGGTGACGTCTCTGGAAGAGACGTCAAGAGAGGGAATTGTGGAATTACAGGGATTATTTTACATAACCATCATCTTTATCATTGCATTAATTATCATTTCATCCAAGCATTTATTGAAGTTGCTGGCATTATGTTATAATTTGTATTACAGGGGTTATCATAATCAAATATTAACATGTTTATTACAGGTGCAGTTAGAACCACTTAAATCGTTGAGTTAAATCTATAATCTTAAAAGCTTATATGCTGAGTATATTGTTACAGTAAAATAGTAGCTGAGCAAAGGCCTGAATGTATTCAGCTTCTTGTTGCATTTGAGTTTGCCTAGCAACAGGTGACAGAAGGAGGACAAGTCCATGGGGACCTCTAAGGCCTGACCTCATCACCATATTTGGGAGAGGATGCCAGAAAGGGGAACTTCTGTGTCTGCATTTATCTCTTAGAATAGATCATTATCTGTAGAGGAGACAAACAATGTTCTTAAGATGCAAATTATGTGCTTGTAAACGCAAGAGGGGGCGTTACAATACCCTGATGTTATAAAAGCAATTTGAAGTGTATTTTTGGACGGGGATTTACAACTGATGGTTTCCAGTGTACGTCTCCCCACGCTGCGTGTATTCATTAAAATCAATTGTTTGACAGACCTCTTCTGGACCATCATTGTTTTACTCTCATCCTCAATTTCGGACCCGTAACAGGATCAATAAGAGTTCTGAATTTACAATTTACAGTTGAATTAATATTTTTAATGAAAGCTATTTAATGAAGAGCATTTCAAACCAATACATATATCCCAACAGAGAGCAATAACAATTATCATTAACACCGGCTTCAATCAAGCGTCTGACTCACCCTTCATCAAATTAAAAACACTTCAATTTAATGAGCTGCTCGAGCTTCAAACAGTACAAATTATGTAGAGAGCAAGACGACAATCATGAGGCCAAATATTCAGAATGAGTTTCAAGTCCAATAAAAACACGATGCACTGAGAGGAAACTCCATGTTCAACTAGAAAAATTTGCATTTCCTGCGAAAATGCAGTGTGGATGCTGTAATGCTGAAGCTGTCTGCTGAAACTAGCAGAAAAAGCTGAAAAGTTGCAGAAATTGTAAAAACTTTGCAGAAGCAAAGGAACTTTGCTAAAATGTAGTAACTTAGCAGAACTGCAATATCTTAGAGGAAACATAATACTTGGCAGAAATACAATAGCATAGCAGAACTTAGCAGAAATATTGTAACTTACCAGAAACACGATAACTTCCCAAAAATACAAGAATTTCGGAGAAATAGTATAAGATAACAGAAAGAATATATTTAGCCAAACATTCTTAAACATTACAGAAATACTACTCTATAGCAGAAATGATATATTTAGAAAGAAAAATATAATATAGTAGAAATACTATGATTTACCAGAAATCTTACAATATAGCTCAATAACAATGATTTAGAACAGATACTATGATTGAGCAGAGTAGTAATAACTTAAGTGAAAATATTGGAAAGGTAAAATGACAAGCTGAATAAAAGGAACATGGTTAATTTGCTCAAAACTAATTTTTGTTCACCTGTGAAAAAATAAAATAAAAATACATTTAGAAATACAAATAAGAACAGCCAACAGATACACACAAAATTAAATATGGATACACAAATGTACAGAGAGAGACACACACACAGGGTCAATGCCAGTCAACCAGTCTGAATATATTATATTTTTATCCAACAATGAGATGCTGCCCTAAAAGGGCTTTGTGTGTGTCTTCTCTCTCTCTCTCTCTCTCACACACACACACACACACACACACACACACACACACTCAGGCTCACACACACACGCAGCACACACACACACACACATAGCATCAGCAAGTGAACAGGGGCTGTTAACAGCATGTTTCTAGGTCAGTCAAACAGCTGTGAGATTCTCAATTTGAATCCACCAATCAGAGGGGCTGTGTGCTTTTTCCCGCCAAAATGGTGCATTAGAAGTCAAATATCTTTAATAATTCATATTTTAATGATAAATTGTCAACACTTTACCAGATTCCCCCATCTCTTCTGAACAAACGGTGTAAGAATGACCGTTCTAGCCCCTACGGTTAGGAAATTATGGTCATTTGTTTGAGGGGAGTCGTCATTATGAGAAATAGACTGGAAAAATCCTGTGTCTCTCTGTGCTGCGTGCACCTGTTTTGGCGGGAAAAAGTGCACAGGCTCTCTGATTGGTGGATTCAAATTTAGCAGCTCCCAGGCTGCTTGACTGAGCTAGAAACTTACTCTCTCTCGCACCAATTTGAATGTGCCAGGACTCAGATATGATTGGCTGGCTGGGAAGCCATGAAGGCAACAATATGCAAATTTAAATGTGCCAGGACTCAGATATGATTGGCTGGCTGAGAAGCCATGAAGGTCCCAATATGCAAATTTGAATGTGCCAGGACTCAGATATGATTGGCTGGCTGGGAAGCCGTCCAGGTCCTGATATGTAAATTTGAATATTAGGACTGACTCCCTGGGGAGCTGGCAGAAATATAGAAATACAATGATTACCCAGAAATACTGCATTTAGTAGAAATACTATGTTTTAGCACAAATACTATAAAATGGCAGAAATACTATAATTAAGCAGAAATATTATATTAAGTACAAATCCTATAAAATAGCAGAAATAGTATGATTTAGCAGAAATGCTGTATTTAGCACAAATACTGAAAAGCAGCACAAATGCTATGACTTAGCACAATAGTAATAACTTAAATAGAAAAATTGGAAAAGCAAAATGGACAGCTGCAAAAAGTCCCACAAGCACAGAGAGACACACACAGGATCAAATTCAGTCAACCAGTCTAAATATATTGAATTTAAATCATACAATAAGATGCTCCCATAAAAACTCTCTCTCGCCTCTCTTTCTCTCTTTCTCTGTCTCACACACACACACACACACACACACACACACACACACACACACACACACACACACACACACAGCAGCAGCAGCAGCAGAAAGTGAACAGGGGCTGTTAACAGCATGTTTCTAGGTCAGTCTTGCAAGCCTGGGAGCTGCTAAATTTGAATCCACCATTCAGAGAGGCTGTGTGTTTTTCCCGCCAAAACTGGTGCACCAAGTGCAGGCTTTTACACATGCAACACAGAGAGAGACAGGATTTTTGCAGTCTATTTCTCATAGTGAGAATTCACCTCAAACAAACAGCCATAAATTTCTAACCGTAGGGGCTAGAACAGTCACTCTTAGACCGTTGTATTCAGAAGACATAGGGGAATCTTGAAATGCTGACCATTTAAAATAAAAATATGAAATATTAGAGATATATGACATAGATGATTGGTGGGCTTAGAAGCCACGAAGGTCCCAACATGCAAATTTGAATGTGCCAGGACTCAGATATGATTGGCTGGCTGAGAAGCCATGAAGGTCCCAATATGCAAATTTGAATGTGCCAGGACTCAGATATGATTGGCTGGCTGGGAAGCCATGAAGGCAACAATATGCAAATTTGAATGTGCCAGGACTCAGATATGATTGGCTGGCTGGCTGGGAAGCCATGAATGCCCCAATATGCAAATTTAAATGTGCCAGGACTCAGATATGATTGGCTGGCTGGGAAGCCATGAATGCCCCAATATGCAAATTTAAATGTGCCAGGACTCAGATATGATTGGCTGGCTGAGAAGCCATGAAGGTCCCAATATGCAAATTTGAATGTGCCAGGACTCAGATATGATTGGCTGGCTGGGAAGCCGTCCAGGTCCTGATATGTAAATTTGAATATTAGGACTGACTCCCTGGGGAGCTGGCAGAAATATACAGAAATACAATGATTACCCAGAAATACTGCATTTAGTAGAAATACTATGTTTTAGCACAAATACTATAAAATGGCAGAAATACTATAATTAAGCAGAAATATTATATTAAGTACAAATCCTATAAAATAGCAGAAATAGTATGATTTAGCACAAATGCTGTATTTAGCACAAATCTTATAAAATAGCAGAAATAGTATGATTTAGCAGAAATGCTGTATTTAGCACAAATACTGAAAAGCAGCACAAATGCTATGACTTAGCACAATAGTAATAACTTAAATAGAAAAATTGGAAAAGCAAAATGGACAGCTGCAAAAGTCCCACAAGCACAGAGAGACACACACAGGATCAAATTCAGTCAACCAGTCTAAATATATTTAATTTAAATCATACAATAAGATGCTCCCATAAAAACTCTCTCTCGCCTCTCTCTCTCTCTCTCTCTCTCTCTCACACACACACACACACACACACACACACACACAGGAGAGAAAATCAAGTTTCTAGGTCAGTCAAGCAGCCTGGGAGCTGCTAAATTTGAATCCACCAATCAGAGAGGCTGTGTACTTTTTTCCCGCCAAAACTGGTGCAGCCGTTTTACACACACAGAGCACAGAGACAGGATTTCTGCAGTGAATTTCTCATAGTGAGGATTCCTCTCAAACAAATGGCCATAATTTCCTAACCGTAGGGGCTAGAACAGTCATTCTTACACCGTTTTGTTCAGAAGAGATGGGGAATCTTAAAGTGTTGACAATTTATCATTAAAATATGAATTATTAAAGATATTTGACTTCTAATGCACCATAACTGAGTAGAGCAAAGCAAAACTGCCTTGACTTGCCCTCAAACAACGCTTTCTAACTCTAAATCTATTTGGAGTATCAATATCATTCTTTCACCGTAAGAGACAGCAGGCTTTGGTGAACAATCATGGAAATTTTCAGGTCTCTGTGGAAATCCATTAAAAAGTTATGACGAGAGAAAAAAGTGGTTCATTTCAGAGTTTGAAATCTGAAGAAATCTGAGAGAAGGACGAATTTCCTACCCTCAAACAAGTCTAACTCATTTCAGAACGGTAATAGGTGAGAAAAAAATTCTTGAATTGTGAGCGTCAGGAGTGTCTGAAGATATACGGGACAAGCCTCATGTCGTAACTTCGCTTCGTTAAGGAGATATGACGATTCGAATATGCCTCTCATTAGAGAAATCAAGCGGTGACTTTAAACGAACTCTCCATTGACTTTCTATGGGGATTTTTGAGACTTTGTGTTGGTCTGAGGAGATTTGCCAAAGTTCTATAAATCCCACAACCATGATAGTGATATTTTCTGAAAGCCAGCAAAAATACCTACGTTTTGATGTATAATTTGTGTGGGTTGAGTGAAAATTGATCGAGTAGCAAGAAGTTGTTCGGACATGAAGAGAAAATTGCCAAAGGTACAGTGGCTCACTTAGAACCAACTGCATAGCAACCATAACAACGCATGTATTTTGTGAAAAATCACAAAATGAAACTCAAAACTTGAAGAGGGATAAGATGAAAACGGTAACAGATATGAAAAAGCTGAATCATTCATGAATAGCCCAATAATTTGTGAACATTTTAAAGTTTAAATGGAGTTTCTATGTGAAAGTATGAAAAAGTAGTTAAGTTTCAAAACAAGCATGTTTTAGCAGAATTTTGGAAGTTTTCCATTCATTTCAATGGGACAAATTGCATAAAAAGCTTAATATTTTTAAAAGTATAATAGCATAAAATACCAAAAGTCATTGCGGAATTAGCAGAAATAGCAGAATAGTTTAAAATTTGAACGGTGAAAATCGGCTGAAAATTGTGGAAGTAGATCCACGGCGAAAAACGTACGGAAGCAACTTGAAGAATAATAAAGTATAAAGAATAAAGAGAAACAGGAACTCAATAGTGTGGATGCCTCCAGCATCCACACAATAAAGCGGCTGTAAGAACCAATAGTAAATATCACAGCATTACACTGCTGCTTGTGTGTGGACTTCTCCCTGGCACTCTATGCTGTGGTCCTTCCAGTCCATCCCTGAACCTGCAGGACCCACTCAGGGGAACCTTTGGATGATGGAGGCAGGTCACGTGACTGAGAAGATGAATCAGCTTTTGTAGAAGATGGAGAAACAGGTTGGAGACAGGATGCTGCTCATTCTTTGAGCCTGAGATCAAACATGTCGTGTTTTTCATGTGCTGTCAGCGTGACACAAAGAAACCATGGAAACGACAATGCAGGGCAGCATCTCCATGCAGACAGACAGTCACAGTTTATCTTCTCACCACCAGATGGCAACAAATCAGCTTCAATGGAGAGTCAAACTCCTTCACAGTTAACGTTCACTACATGTTAGTTATATTAGAGCTCCGTATTTAAACATCATCAGTTTGTCCAGTTAGATCAATGAACTAACTCGTTGTAAATGGATTCTTTTATGTTCACTATAAAATTTTAAAATGGGCTCATCTCGTTGAGGAAGACTCAGAGGAAGGAGAGAAGCGTAAGGAGGAGGAGACAAGGTACTGATGAAAGGAAGCAGAATTGAAGGAGGAGGTGAGTGGAAGATAAAGCAAGGACACAAGGAAATAAGTAAAGGAAGGAGACAACAAAGGAAAAAAGAGGAGGTGAGAAAGAGGGATAAAGAGATAGAAGCTTGATGGAGATAATAGGAAGGAAGGAGAAGACATTGAAGGACTAAAGTAAAGAGGACAAAGTATAGATGTAAGGAGTAAGGAAGGAGGTGGCTCCTCTCCATGACACCATGGTGAGGGCGTTTAGACGTTCTTGTCCTGCATCTCACAGGAACATCTGCTTCTCTTTAAGGTGGAGAAACCTCTGAGCTTCAGCCGGCTCGTTTCCAGTCTGCTGCTTGCCGCCTTGAGCCTCCATTTAAATGGAAAAACGTTTGTCGTGGTAGAAAATCATCCTCAATAACTGTAATGTCCTCTGCCTCTAACGCCTTGCTAGAGTCGACATTCAGACTAAACTCCTCTTCAAAATGACCACGCAGACAAGAGGGTTTGACTTCACTCCCTTTACTTAGGCCAGTTGAAGTAGGGTAAAACTGAGAAACAACATGAAATGCTCTTAGAAATCATAGATGAGGACAAATACACAATAACAAACAGATTACTTGTTTAGCCAAAAGCATTAGCGAATCCTCTCTTTACAAACATTTCTATTAAGTAAACACTGCAATCACATTTCTTCAAGTAGATTTGTTCATTAGTAAGAATGGAACAGAATTACATACCGACAATGCCCTTAAAGACCATCTTAAGGGAGACGGTTGTCACTACAGCAGAGAACAGGAGAACAGGAGAAGTCTTTTCCCCAAACAACAGCACTTTCTGATGACATCATAGAACAGAGACAGACTTGTGCACGTTACACCAGGTCATGCCAGAAGGAGGCACTAAAGAGCAACTTTCTCAGGGAAAATCTATTTAAACAGAACACGGTTACATGGTGACAGAACACTCCCCGTCTGAAACTCAGGGGGTTTCACCTACTAATATGACAAGGTCAAACACATTTCAGTCATCTGGAGGAATGAGCAAGATCATCTCATTCACAGGTCGGACGTAAAGCTTTGGTCCCTCTTTCTTGATGACCTTTACTTGCACTTTGCGCACCCTTCCATCTTTACTGGGATACACATCAACGATAATTCCTAAGGGCCAGTCGTTCCTACTGCACTGACTGTCCTTAAGAAGCACCACGCTTCCTTGCTTAAGGTTTGGCCAGTCGGATGTCCACTTTGTTCGACACTTTAGCGTTGACAGGTACTGTTTCCGCCACCTGTCCCAAAATGTGTTAGACAAGCTTTGGACCCTGCGCCACTGTTGCTTCAATAAGTCTTTATGTCCAAAATCTCCTTCTGGTACTGGGCATGGACCTACTTTCTGAGTAAGCAATGAAGCAGGTGTAAGAATGAAAGGATCTGTAGGATCGTTTGACACAGGCACCAGTGGTCGACTGTTCACTATGGCTGAGACCTCGGCCATGAATGTTGCGAGTACCTCATGTGTGAGTTTGGAGGAGCCCATCTGAAGAAGCATTGAGTCCAGGATGTGACGTGTGATGCCGATCATCCTTTCCCATGCTCCTCCCATATGAGAGGAATGTGGGGTGTTGAAGGTCCACCTACATCCGTGTTCTGACAGGAACTTCTCCATGGCTTTCCCTTCAAGATTTGAGGGAATCCCCATATCTTTGCAAGCTCTGGTGAAATTAGTGCCCCGGTCAGAGCGTATGTTCTTCAAGGGCCCTCGAATCGCCATAAACCTTCTGAATGCGTTTATAAAACTGGAGGAATCCAATGACTCAATTACCTCAATGTGTATAGCTCTGACACACAGACAGGTGAAGAGGACAGCCCACCTCTTACTATCAGCGTGGCCTCCTCTCGTGCGACGGGCTGATACAGACCAGGGCCCAAACACGTCAATGCCGACATTGCTAAAAGGTGGTTCCATGCTGAGCCTGTCTGGTGGCAAGTCTGCCATCTTTTGAACTTCACACCTCCCTCTCAGCCTTCGACAAGTGACACACTCGAAAACGAGTCTATTAATACATCTCCTGCCACCAATGATCCAGTAACCTGCAGATCGGACAGCTCCTTCAGTGAAGAGACGTCCTTGATGACGTACCTGCTCGTGAAAGTGACGCACTATGAGGGTGGTTACGTGATGCCGTCCAGGCAGAATCAGTGGCCGTTTTTCGTTGAACCCTATTTTTGCCTCAATGAGACGACCCCCAATCCTTAATAGCCCATCTGAGTCAATGAAGGGATCCAGGGCAACGAGTGGGCTGCTCTTAGGAATGTTGCCATTTGATGCAAGACACTCCAGCTCTTTTCTATAGACCTCTTGTTGAACTGTTTTGATAATGACTACCTTACTCTGTTCAAGAATATCCATGGTTGGGGGTCTGCTGCACTGATGCCAACCCTCACATTTTTGAGCGACGCACTCCTTTCCTTTTTTGAAGCTCTGAACAATGTGAATAAGGGTACCAACAGCCCTTATGAGGGAACTCCAGCATGAGAAGCGATTGAACCGCCCAGAGCCAAGATGTTCGAGGACTGTGACCGACAGTGTTGTGACTTGAGGCCTGATTTCACTGTCTTGATCTGGTTCCAAAAGGTCAAACCTCTGTACCGCAGGTGACGCCCCTTCAGGTCGGGACAAGAATGCCGGTCCAGAGAACCATATTGTGTTCTCAAGGCGGTCTGCAGTGATAGACCGCGTAGCAATGTCTGCGGGATTGTCTTCTGTGCAGACATATCGCCACTGCTGTGGCCTTGTGCTTCGTCTGATTCTCTGGACTCGATTGCTCACGTATACATAAAACCTCCTTTTCTCATTGTAGATATATCCCAGCACCACCTTACTGTCTGTGTAGTACGTGACTGTGTCAAATACAACGTCTATTTCAGAGGTGATGACCTCAGACAGATTTACTGCCATAACTGCTGCACAAAGCTCCAACCGAGGTATAGTATGCTCTGGACGTGGGGCCAGTTTGGCTTTACTTGCAACCAATCTAGTGCAGCATCCCCCCTCTGCATTCACAGTCTTCAAGTAAGCAACTGCGGCTACTGCTTTCTCTGAAGCATCTGAAAAGACACAGAGTTCCGTTAACTTGACAGTAGTTGGTGACATGTTTGAGTACGGTCTGGGGATCCTCAGATGTCTTAACTCCTGCAGAGAATCTCTCCAACTTTCCCACACCTTTTCTTTTTCTGCTGGCAATGGAGCGTCCCAGTCCGAAGACTCTGAGGCAACTTCTCGAAGCAGCAGTTTTCCTTGAATTGTCACAGGGGAAACAAATCCTAGAGGATCGTACAGACTGTTCACCGTTGAGAGAACTCCTCGTCGAGTGAATGACTTCCTCTCGTCCTGAACACGATAAGTGAAACAGTCTGAATCCAAGTCCCAGTACAGCCCAAGGCTACGCTGCATTGGTAGAGTGTCAGCAGTAAGGTCCAAATCCTTCAGGTCTGTGGCATGATCTTCACTGGGAAAGGCCTTCATAACCTCCTTGCTGTTCGAAGCTAGCTTATGCAGCCTAAGGTTAGAGCGAGCCAGCATTCTTTGAGTTCTTTTGAGCAGATCAATAGCTGCATCTGCTGTGGGCAATGACTTTAAACCGTCATCCACGTAAAAGTCACGAGTGACAAACTGTTCTGCATCCTCCCCATACTCCTTCCGGCCTTCCTGTGCTGCACGTCTAAGACAGTAAATAGCCACAGCCGGTGAAGGACTATTTCCAAAGACATGCACGTTCATACGGAACTCCATAATCTCTTTCTCTGGGTTGTTCTCTTTAAACCAGAGGAACCTGAGGAAGTTCCGGTCTTCAGGTCGCACCATGAAACAATGAAACATCTGTTGTACATCTACAGTGAAGGCGATCTGTTCTTTCCGGAACCGAAGGAGGACTCCTACCAGGGTGTTGTTGAGGTCTGGTCCCGTTAGGAGCACTTGGTTCAGAGACAAACCCTTGTGCTGGGCACTGGAGTCAAAGACGACTCGTATTTGAGAGGGCTTCTTGGGATGGTAAACCCCAAAACAAGGCAGGTACCAATGTTCCTCATTAGGCTTCAGAGGTGGGGCTTCTTCAGCGTGCCCATTCTGAAAGATCTTTGCCATGAACGAGACAAACTCTTCTTTCATTTTGGGCTTCCTTCTGAAAGACCGCTGCAATGATTTGAGCCGTTCAAGTGCTTGCTCGTAGTTATCTGGGAGCTTTGGTCGTGGAGATCTGAAAGGCAGGGGAGCCACCCACCTGTTTTCTTGGTCCTTGTAAACCTCTTGTTCCATGATGTGGATGAACTGTCCATCCTCGATTGAAGGAGCTTCTTTGTCGTCGTCTTTTGTTGTCTGGAACACATCAGAGTTTAAAGTGGCCCATTTCTCACTGGCAAGGGGATGTTTGCATGTGAGGGGAAATGAAGGGGACCCACCACTACTGTATTTCTCTTTTACAGAGTACTTGTTTGGGCATGGCTGAAAGAGAGAAGGACGTCCATTTTTCAGTACGTTAGTGTAGCAAGAGCTGATAACAGTAGGTCTGTGGACATCTCCAATGCACACATCTCCCACAATAACCCAACCCAGGTCCAACTTCTGGGCATAGGGTGCATTTTGTGGGCCATTCACTTGTCTTCTGACCTTATGAACCCGAATGATATCTCTGCCTAACAAGAGCAGAATGGAAGCTTGGGAGTCCAGCTTTGGAATGTGCTTTGCAAGGGCCTTCAAATGACTGTGGTTTAATGCTACCTCTGGTGTTGGTATTTCTGCACGGTTATTTGGGATCTCATTGCATTCGATCAGTGGCGGCAAAGAAAGTGTGACACTGCCGTTGATGGGTTCAATCACAAAGCCATGTGCTTGTCTGCCTTCTGTCTCTTGTGTTCCAGCACATGTCTTCAAAGTGTATGGTGAAGGAGAACCTGAAATGTTGAATAAGTCGAAAAACTCAGTACGTGCAAGTGATCTGTTACTCTGATCATCTAATATTGCGTATACCGTAACTGCAGCGTCAGGGCAGCCAGTCGGGTACACCCTGGTTAGACATATTTTTGAGCAGGAACGCCCTGCAGAATAGTTTCCGCAGACCTCAGTACATGCTGTGGAAACATCAGTCTCATGCAGGTTGGAGTTTCCCTCCCCGCCCTGATCTGGTGGGGAACGTGCTGTGTTGGTGGACCATTGAGTAAATCCAGGGTGGAGGGCTGCAATGTGGCTCTTGCTCCCGCACTCTGAGCAGGAGATGTCATCTTCACAATTCCTTGCCAAATGTGTGGCTCTGCAGCACCTGTAACATATTCCGTGCCTTTTTAAGAGTGCTTTCCTTTCTTCTATTGGCTTCTCTCTAAACCCACGACACCTGGGTAAGGGGTGGGGTTTATTGTGTAGCGGGCAGCGCTCTGCTGGGTCATCTCTAGTGGAAGACTCGCTTCCAGATCGGGTGCCAAACGATGCAGTCCTTGTACCGTTGGAAGGGGGCAGAGGATCCAGAGAGACCCTCGTTTTAAAAACTGCCACAGCTTTGTGACCTTCGGCTTTAGACGATTGCTTAGCGCCTGATAACTCACTGCTGAATGCTGTCTGTGTGAGGCCAGGGTCATTGCGCATCCGTGCTTCCCGACACACAAAGTCCACAAAGAAGTCGAATGGGGGATAGGGAGCCCCGCGATCTTCTTTGTACTTAAAGCCTAGAGAAAGCCATTTTTCCTGGAGATAAAATGGCAGCTTCTGCACCACAGGGGTAACACCACGAGGAGTATCCAGATAACTAAGCCCAAGCAGGTCACCATCTTCTTTGGCAGCCTGTATTTCCGACAGCAAGTCTCCCAGCTCTCTTAGCTTACGACCGTCTCTGTTTGGAATCTTGGGAAAGTTGTCTAATCTTTTCAAAAAGGCACCCTCGATGACCTCTGGTGCACCATAGCATTCATTGAGCCTATCCCACATAGCTCTGAGTCCGTTTGCTGGTTGGTTCGCATACACAGATCGTATACGTCTGGCATGTTCAGCTGAGTCCTTACCTAGCCATTTCACGAGGAGGTCAAGCTGTTCACTTGGTGAGAGGTTGAGGCCCCTGATGGTATTCATAAACGATGCTTTCCAGGCTCTGTAGCATTCGGGACGATCATTGAAGTGAAGGAGCCCTGTAGACACCAGTTCGCGTCGAGCCATAAATCTAACGAGGTCTGACATGTTCTGCTCCATTTCTAGTGGAGTGTACAGTGGGTCCCTTTCCTGGTATGTTTTCTCCTGTGGGTGACTGAAGTTGTCCGGGGTTGCAATATAGGTGGTGCCGTTGTAGCCACTGTCCAGAGGCTGTTGTGCATAATTGACCGTTGGTTCTTGTTTAGGGGTGTAGGTGTCACTTTGCTCTGCTTTGCCTGGGAAACATTCCTTTAGATTTGCTACTATGGGTGTGGTTCGTGTTTGGATGTGTGGTACTGCAACTGGCTTGGGGCTTGGTCGAGTATCTACATCAGATCCTGGCGTAAAGATCTTGGGGTAAGAGTCCATGGTCGGTGAATGCTGAGGGAGCTTCATCTCTGTGTTATCATTGGAGGTTTCTAGAATGGGCGTGGTTTGGCTGCCATGTGTGGCACCCTTCACATATTCCCTTGTGCGTGTTACTGGGTCATCAGCAGGAACATCTATTTCACTAAGAGTCTCGTTGTTATCTTGAAACGCTGCAACCTCCAAAACTTCTGCCTTTGCTTCTGCAGCTGCAGCCCTTTTTTCCATGCGTACTTTATCCAACGATGTTTCAAGACGCATTTTTCGAAGCTGCATAGAAGCTTCCAGTTCTGCTTGCTGCAACTTCAGATCATTCTCCTTATCCACAAATGCTGCTTCAGCCTTAGCTGCCTCAGCTTCTGCACGTGCTTGTGCGGCAGCTGCCTTACTTGCAGCTGAACTCCTAGAATGCCTGGAAGAGCCAGATATATTAGATCTGGTTTTCATTGATGCGCTGGTTCTCTGTGACATGTTGCTGTCGAGTGGATTTTGCCAACATCTGCAGCTGAATCTTAGAGCTGAGCTATTTCTGGAGGATAGCACTATTTGCTGTGCAGATCCTCACGAGACTGGTCTTTGAGAGGCTGTCGTTTTACTGTAATGTCCTCTGCCTCTAACGCCTTGCTAGAGTCGACATTCAGACTAAACTCCTCTTCAAAATGACCACGCAGACAAGAGGGTTTGACTTCACTCCCTTTACTTAGGCCAGTTGAAGTAGGGTAAAACTGAGAAACAACATGAAATGCTCTTAGAAATCATAGATGAGGACAAATACACAATAACAAACAGATTACTTGTTTAGCCAAAAGCATTAGCGAATCCTCTCTTTACAAACATTTCTATTAAGTAAACACTGCAATCACATTTCTTCAAGTAGATTTGTTCATTAGTAAGAATGGAACAGAATTACATACCGACAATGCCCTTAAAGACCATCTTAAGGGAGACGGTTGTCACTACAGCAGAGAACAGGAGAACAGGAGAAGTCTTTTCCCCAAACAACAGCACTTTCTGATGACATCATAGAACAGAGACAGACTTGTGCACGTTACACCAGGTCATGCCAGAAGGAGGCACTAAAGAGCAACTTTCTCAGGGAAAATCTATTTAAACAGAACACGGTTACATGGTGACAGAACAATAACAGAGTCTGAATGAAGGTCAGGTGTTGATGCTGCTTGTTGATTGAATGGTTAGTTTCAACTCTGTGCTCATTCTTTACTGCACAGGTGAAGGTAGAAAGTGTGACCGGATCTATAGACTGGAAACAGAGAAACATGCTGAACATTTGAAGCTTTACAGTAGAAATGTTCATATTACAAATAAAGCAAACAGTGTGTCAGAGCTGATTTGTCAGCAATGTGCTCACACTGGCAGCTAAAACGAGATTTCGCATCTTTACACTTCAACTTGTGAACTTCAGTCTGAGTTAGACTCAGCCTGAGCAGTCAGACAACATATTCTGAAATCAGCACATGAAGGTGTGACCCTCTCACAGTCTTCAGGTGGAGTCCCACCTCCTTCCAAGAAGAAGCTCACCTGTGTGTCTGTGTTCTGAGCTTGGAAGAAGAAAGGGTCCAGACGCTTTTTTCTTCCAAGCTCCGTAGACTACGATGACATGGATGACTGAGAACCTTCACAGACATTACTATATACTCTCCAAAAGTTGAATCTGTTCATCTGGACGTAGCGTTTTGTGGGAGAAATGTTTCGTCACTCATCCAAGTGACTTCTTCAGTCTCAGCTGACTGCAGGTTTCCCCAAACCTTATAAACAGTACATTTGCATAATGACTGAAACCAGCCCACTGAAGGAACAATGGGCTGTGAGGTCAGTTCCTTAATCATAATTATGCAAATTCCCATGACCATTGATCAACAATCACTGACCAAAACCCACTGATCAAAGAACACTGATCAATGGCCATGAGTACCATTCACAGAGAGTTGGGGAATGGCTGCAATCACAGCATTGTAAGATGGCGAAAGATGTACCCTTAGGCCCCCTCCTCGATTCAGAGATGGTCTTTCCCTCTTCACGTAAATGGCCTCCTTGACTCCGCGCTCAAACCAGCGTTCCTCCCTGTCCAGGATGTGTACATCCTCATCATTGAAAGAGTGTCCACTGGCCTGTAGGTGTAAATAAATTGCAGGGTCCTGGCCTGACGAGGTTGCTCTTCTGTGTTGTGCCATCCGCTTTGCTAGAGGTTGTTTGGTTTCCCCGATGTATAAATCCTGGCAATCCTCCTGGCACTTAACAGCGTACACTATGTTACTCTGTTTGTGTCGGGGGACCCAATCCTTGGGGTGGACCAGTTTTTGGCGCAGCGTGTTTTGGGGTTTAAAAGCCACAGAGACGCGGTGTTTAGAAAAAATGCGTCTCAACTGCTCCGATACTCCTGACACATATGGGATCACTACAGGTTTTCGCTTGGGCAGCGGTTGTCCTTCTCTCCTGGATCGGCTGGAGCTTTTTTAGGTGTCTTTCCAGCTTTGACAAAAGTCCAGCTGGGATAACCACATTTACTCAGGGCCTTCTTGATGTGCTGTTCTTCTGCCTCCCTGGCCACTGTGTCAGTGGGGATGGTGTTCGCTCTGTGCTGTAGCGTCCTGATGACACCCAGTTTGTGCTCCAGTGGATGATGAGAGTCAAACCTTAGATACTGATCCGTATGTGTAGGTTTACGGTACACGTCATCTTTTAGATGTCCCCCTTTACTGATAGAAATCTCAGAGTCTAAGAAGGCTAACCTGCCACTTTTCATATCCTCCCTGGTGAATTTGATGTGTCGGTCCACCGAGTTAATGTGATCCGTGAAATGTAGTACGTCCTGAGATTTGATTTTCACCCAGGTGTCATCCACATATCTGAACCAATGGCTTGGTGGTGTTCCAGGGTAGGATAGCAAAGCCCTCTTTTCCACTTCTTCCATGTACAAATTGGCCATGATGGGTGAGACTGGGGAGCCCATGGCACACCCATGTTTCTGCCTGTAGAACTGACCCTTGTATGTGAAGTAGGTGGAATGAAGACACAGTTCCAAAAGCAAACACACTTGGTCGATGCTGAGAGCGGTCCTGTTACTGAGGTTGGTGTCATCCTGTAATCTCTTACGGACTACCTCCAACGCTTCCGTGACTGGGATGCAAGTGAAGAGAGATGTAACGTCAAATGCGAGACCATGGTTTCATCTGCCTCCATAATGACATCTCTCACCTTCTCAACAAAATCCAGGGTGTTCTGGATGTGGTGTTCAGAGCTGCCCACCAGCGGGTTGAGGATCGAAGCCAGAAACTTGGAGATGTTATAGGTGACAGAGTTGATCATGCAGACAATCGGTCTTAAAGGTGCACCCTGCTTATGTATTTTCGGTAAACCATACAGACTTGGTGTAGACTCCCCTGGGTACAGCCTGTGGTATGAGGTCCGGTCAATAGCCTTGTCTTGTTCTAACTGCTTCAGACAGTCTATGACCCTGTTCCTGTAACCACTTCCTGGGTCTCGTTTCAGGGGCTCATAAGTATTTTCATCACTGAGTAGTGACAAAATCTTCTCATGATAGTCTTTCTGGTTAAGCAATACTGTGCACCTACCCTTATCTGCCGGAAGGATGATAATGTTGTTGTCATCACTAAGTGATGTGAGTGCCTTCCTCTCCTCCATGGTGATGTTGGATGCTGGGGGCTTTGCATTGCTGAGACAGGCCGAAACTTTCGTCCGTAGTTGCTCTGCTTCCACTTCTGCAATATTGTTGTTACGAATTGCTGTTTCTGTGGCTGTGATCAGCTCCACTAGAGGGATTTGTCTCGGTGTGACGGCAAAATTCAACCCTATAGCAAGGATGTTTTTCTCTGTTTGGGTGAGCTGTCTGTCAGACAAATTCTTCACCCACTTGTCCACATCCTCCATGTCGCATCCTTGTCTCTTCTGGCCACTGAGGACACTCTCCATATTTTGCGGTGGTTTCCGACGTACAACAAGTAAGTCAAACTTCCTTTGTTGCCTGGTCTTAGACTTCTTGTGCTGTGCTAGACGAGCCTTCTCAGTGAAGTCAAAGACCTTTTTAAGAGTATTCTCATCTAAAAGCATTGTCAGTCTCCGTCGGATCCGCTCCTCTTAAGATTTTAGCATATCGATGGTAAAATTTGTCTGCCTCACCCGTTCATTAAGCAACTGATGCTGTGCCTTCTGGAGGATTTTTTTTATAAGTTTATAAGGTTTGGGGAAACCTGCAGTCAGCTGAGACTGAAGAAGTCACTTGGATGAGTGACGAAATGTTTCTCCCACAAAACGCTACGTCCAGATGAACAGATTCAACTTTTGGAGATTTACTTTCCTGGATGATTGAGAATGCATCAAGACATTACTATATACTGATTATCTGATACCAGAGTCCTTATGTATCAGACACCGAGTAAACTCAGTCTGTTCTAAGTCAGCTGGAGATGTTCAGGTGTAAAGATCTAAACCACTTTAACAAGGATCAGATGGTTGTGTCCAGAAGATCAGGTCTGAGTCTGTCTGAGACCTTGTGGTACTGCAGAGGTGAGGACCTACACAACAGAAGGCAGCGTGATCCACACTGTTTGCGCTTTTGTTTAACAAGGACTCAGATTTATTCATCAGAAACAGTAGAATAGCTTTAAAAACAGAAGGAATACAGTAGAATACAGTTTTAATAACTTGGTCAATAGTCCGACACACTTAAACATGAGAAAATGTTCAATAAAGCTTTCGTCTGCTGACAGCTGACGATAAAGAAATATTCTGTTTATAAAAATATTAAATGAATGCTTCCTAGAGTTATTATAAATTGAATGTATAATGGGATGACAGTCCATTATCTCTAATGAGTCTTAAAGGCTTAACAGGTTTTTCAGGAATGGTCTCAAACTGTAGTCAGTGGTCTGTAAGTACTTCTGTTTACCATTTGGGGAAAGTTTGTGTAGGACAGGTGTTTGCTGTGTTTGAACAAATTGTAATGTTACTGAGAAAATATCCAGACTAAAAACATTAAAGCACGTCTTTTAGTGGTTCTTACTGTGTTTTTGCACTTCTGTTAATGTTTTTGTTTATTAAATCCACAACAGTGTGATTATCATTCTCCTCAGACACAGGAGCACCTTCTACCCACAGCATACTGTACACTGTAAAAGTAGTCAATAACTTGGCTGTGCAGGAGATAAGAGTAAATCTCTGATTCAGTTCTCTTGTTAAACATGTGCATTGTTGCACTTTTTCGACCAGCCGAGTCCTTCAAAATTGACTTGTTCCCCTTCCTGCCTTGTTATTGCTTCTATCACTTCAGGCCACTGCATTTTTACAGCTGAAAATGTCCTGGGAATTCCCCGGGACTTGCCTTCCTTAAGTGTACTGTCATGCTGAAAGTAAGCAAGTGTATTTGGGTCACAAATTGTGCAAAGAAAAAATTGTTTGTGTCTTTGGCAAAACAATCATTGATGCAGAAGAGTCTTGAGTTGAAATAGCCGCTTGGGAACACTTTGATCTGCCTTTTTTTATCTAGTGTGTTTTGGTCTGTAAGAAACTGCACAGGAAGGGCCGTGGCCTCCTGTTTAGGTGTTCTGAAAATCTCTCATCTGCTCTTGTGGTTGTTCACCAACACAGGATAACAAGTCAATATCCTGTTCTTTTGATTTCATGGTTCACACAGTGCATTTTCTCACAGCTGTCAATTTCCATTAAATCAGGCTCAACATAATCCTCCTCATTCATGTTTTCATCATAATAATAATAATAATGATGTATACTTTATTTATCCTGTAGGAAATTGCTTAGTCCTCTGCATTTAACCCATTCAATCAGTGAAGCAGAGTAGACGTTTGACGGATTTGAAACACCGACCTTCCGATCATGGGGCACGCTCCAGTTTATTGGCAACAGCAAGTGCTGGCATGGATCCATCAAGCTAATCAAACATGTCTTATGTGTCTGTACTACTTAGCTATATCGTGTGCGGAACAATCATAGCTGGACTGGCCATCGGGCATACCGGGCATTTTCGTTTTTATGGGCCGATGGGAATTTTTTTCTTTTTTTTTTTGTAACAGTATAAACACTGAAAGGTGTTGGATCGGCCAGATGCTGGGAGATGTGTAAAAATAACTCAATTGTTTGGTGGTGGCTATTGCGGAGCTTTCACAGATTGAGTAACATTAGCAAGTGGTAGAGCCCAGCAGGTAAACTCGCTGGCAGGTGGATGACGGAAAGGTGAGGCAGGAGGAGGAGAGACCCGAGGCGGCCGCCGGTGTCGGTCCGAGCATCAGATGAACTGAACTTCAAGTAAAAAGTTATGACCTGCAGTCTATCTGGGTCAGATATAAACCAAGTTTAGGTGTCGTTTATTTTCATTATGCTGACTTTTTACAGTCAGTTACAATAACTCATACGTGTACTAGCTAGCATGACGGAGTTTATATACAGCTGGGCGGGTGCTATGATGTTACTGATGTTGAAATTTATTTTATTCATAAGGTTAATTAGTTTCCAACCGTCCCGTAAAAAATGGAATCGTCTCGTATTCAGAGAAAATATTCGTGTTGAGCTGAAAAGGAACACGATTTGTCCCGTACTTCAGCTAGAATGGAAAAAGACACAAAGCTGGATTTATTCTGTGTCTTTATGCTGCAGCTGTTTCTTCTTCTCTCATTCTCTCCCCCTCTCTCCCCTGTTGTTATTTCAATCATGAAACTGATCAATGATCAGCTGATCGGCTTTTCTCTCTTGTTTGTTTATCGCCCACTTTGCGCCAGAAAGAAGAAAGCAGCGAAGGTTAAACAACAGCAGCACGTTTAAGCTTGATCAGCTGTTGTTAGAATTTATTTAATATTACTTTCTAGTATCAACTGATGTTTGTTGGAGCCACAGTTGTAAAAGCTGCTGATCATGATATCGGTTTGGATACGTGGTGAGAGGGAAACATGAAGATGAAACCAGGAGATGTCCTTACTGAATCATCAGAGCTGAACAGGTGATGGAGAAACAGGTTTACCTTTTAGGTGACATGGATGAGTTGAAGGGAAGTTATGAACTGTTTCTGAGAGACAAATAACACCAGGATCCTTTTCTATGTAGCTGACAGCTGGTAACTGTGCAGGGGCGGATCTAGGAAAGTTTTGCCAGGGGGGCAGGTAGGGCATTAACAGGGAAAGGGGGGGGACAAGGAAATACTTTTCTTTCTTATTCTCATTTAAAATGTCTAGCTTTTAATAAATAATTATCTGATTCTTACAACAAACTTTTTCATCTGATGTAAAATGTATAGAAATCCATTATTGTACATAGTAATTTTTTTTCAGGGTCCCATTATAATTTCTTCAGAAGTAAGTACTGTATATGATGCCAGTATCTTCCCATATTTTCTAGATACTGTACCAGTACTGTGTGTAAAATGCCATCAAAAAGTCAATTAAGTTTTATTCTTTCTCACCTGTCTTTCTGTCTCCTTTCACTTTTTAAAGGCTGCCATGTTAGAAAAAAATATTTTGCCCTGCCATGCTGTTAATTGATGTGGTAAATGAATATTTTATGAAAATATATCTAAATCTGTCATTTATTATTTTTTAATATTCAGTAATGATCATGTCTCACCTCTAGTCTTCTCTGTCCACCATGTGTTGTAGATAGTTCAGGAGGTTAACTCGACCAAGCAGTCTTTGGGTAAGTACTGTTTAGAATACCAGAATAGGGAGGATGGTGTAGTTTATTAGAGTGATACATATATACCAAAAGGACAGTGTACATCACTGTGACAACAGCATTTGTTTTCATTCAAAGGCTTTATGGTTTTTGCTATAATACCTGGTGGGCCAGTCTCTAGTCAAAATGCCCGGGCTGATTTTTTGTCCCAGTCCAGCCCTGGGAACAATACAACTCACCTCTTGTATGGCTACGGCAGACTGGCAGCCAGCCACCTAACCAGCCACACCGAGGGGGGGGGGGCTGTTTCCCCATTACACATCAAGACCTTGACATTTGTGGCAAGTGAAATAATACCACATAAACACAGTTACACTACCACCCCCTTTTGAGACCAGAGTCACAATTTAACCCCACTTCTGACTTTCCTCAAGTCAGAAGTGGGGTTACGGTAAAGTCCAATCAGATATAATTAACTTTTTCTGGTAAAAGGTCCTAGATTACTTTTGTCAATCTGTGGAAACAGTCTCTATTGGTTGACCCGTTTCCTCTGTAAAACTTTCTCCTGGTTTCTAAGCACACAACTTTCAGCTCCTTTTAGAAATCATACAAACTATTACTAAAACTAATCCTCCCATTACTCTTCATTACTTTGTGCTCACATTATAACCTCTGTCTAACAAGCTTTTAATCTTTTAAACAACAAATTTTCAGAGAGGTCTCTCTGTGCTCTGTGCTTCTTTTGAGTTCCACTTTCTTGTTGTTGGTTCCTGGATTCTCGCCAACCCCTCTGTGGTTTTGCTGTGGTTCTGGAATCTTCTCCTGTAAAGGATAGAAAACAAAACACCTCTCCCTGCTATGCCTCAATAATCTAATATGTTCATCAATTGTTCTCTTAATTCTTCAAAGTTGGTTCAAAATATCATATTCTGGGCTCTATCATTTATATCCTTAATCTCAATATTATTTATGTGTGTAGGCGACACTGTTGACAACCTTTAACACACTTAAGGAGCCGTTTTCACCCTCTTCACCCCCAGGTGTTTCCTGTTATTGTTCTTTTCACGCTTATCTCTGAAACATCATGAACTCATCTTGTACCAAAAAACTCTTGCTATGCAAGTGCAAAAGTTTACAAGCAAAATGTGTCTTAACTCTGACCTAGAAATCAATCTAGATATTATCTGTGTCTGTAAGTGTGTTATGGATTTACCTTTTACTGCACTCTGTCACCTTTCACAATAGATCATCTAATGCCAACTCTTTATGAGCACATTTTGCAATATGTATAAGAAAACTAGTTATAACCGCTTATTCTACTAAGAGATCAAAGAGAAAACAAACATTTTCAATCAATTAAGCTTAAGCATAAAAGCAATTACTTATGCGTAAGTTTTACTGTAGCTAAATTATCAAACACCCAGAAAGTCATAAAATGATCATAAAACCCCTTATTTCAAATTAAATCTGGAATACCCCTTTTGACACATCTTCATGTGTCAAATGATACTTTGAACCTCACAAACTAAAAATGCTTCACCACATCTTAGGAAATTGAAAGAAAAAGGTTAATCATATTATTTCTCAGAACACCTCAGCAATTCTCCTCTCGAGTATTTGCTCCGTGCCTGCAAACCTATGTTTAAGGAATAAAATCCGTTTAATTATCATGTTAAATCTTTTGAACTGCGTCCTCGGAACTGCCTAGAAACACAACCTGTGTGTTAACATCAACTTCACATTTGAAACTCAGTTTTCCTCACTGACATCCAATCTGTGCTATAAGAAACAAAACTTAAAACAGAACAGTTATCAGCCATGTGCTTCATACAAAATTTTCATATTTTTAATTTCACATCGATCCTCTGAGTGTCATGGTACTTCTTTTAATTTTGACTTTATCAGAGCTAACCAAAATGTATTTTCTCTCTTTACTTTGCTCTTGCTTCCCTGCAGTGCCAGCTAGTATCACATACCCTTACCGATTGTGCTCTTTTCAATAATTTACAGTTTTAAAGGGAAAAAACCTCGGTCCCTTGGACCAGTGTTTGTTATTCCATAACTGCGTTTTTAATGTGACAAGTCTACCAATCCCCTATGTAACTCCTAAATTTGGCTTTGGTTCTGACTATTTTCCTCTATAAAATTTAATTGACTTCTACAGTGGCCTGCTTTGGTTACTGGTAACATGAGTAATATCAAATATTTTCTCCCCTTTAGCATTTGACATTTTCCCAACAATATAATGTAATACCATAATCTAAACCCAGTCAATAGAACAAAATTTCCTTAAAGCAAACATCAGCAACCCAAAATTATCAGCCAAAGGATTAAGTCTGCAGCTCCACACTCATGTGAAACTACACTCTTTCCCTCTGGTCTCTCTTCTCCTCCTGCTCATGGCAAAGCAAAACAAAGCAAAGCAAAGCATCCACCCTTTTCCTTGCAGGCGTGGTGACTTGTTTGTCAACATTTACCCATCCTAACCTTGGTCCAGTCTTTGTCTCAGCGTCAAGTCAGTCAAACCTTTAGTCCACATCGTCAGTCCATCACAGTTCAGTCACATGTTCACTCACACGCATTCACGCGAGACATTGCCGACAGGGGAGACTCCCACGCAAATAATCAGATTCTCCACCCTCAGCAACATGAGCTCATTCATTTGTTTTATTTTATTTTGTTTTTTGTTTTTAGGAAAAGAGTTCTTTATGCTCTTATTATGCTGATCAGGTCCCCACAGATGGCCTTCTCCTCAGCCAGTTGTAATCTGGAAAAGGTCACCTTATATTTGTTACAGCACTGTTTATTCAATCTTCCAGGCCTGCTTAGAACAAAAATGATAAAAAGAGAGCTGATTTTTAGCTCATCAGAGCACAAAACATAATCACCTGACAGGTTTTCTCTAAGTGCACTGTTACAATTATAAAGGGCCCAGTTATAGACATGTCCATGATTAGTAAAACTCCCTCTATTGAAATAAGAAAACAACCCAAACCTAACTGCCAGAATTAACCCATCACTAAAACAACAACCCCAAAAATGTTAATCACAGAAAAGTTTTGCTAATCTAACAATATGTTGTGGGAATTAGAACTTCGGAGCCACAAAGGTTTTGCCCTACTCTTGGCTTAACTAATACTTACATGGTCTGAAATCAGACTTAAAATCACTCCCTCTGTTCATTTTCCCCACATCATATTTCAGTGGCCTCAGGTTCTTCAGCGTCTTGACAGTCTGAGGTCAACTGACATAATTTCACCTGCTGAATACACAGAAAATCTTGTTAAAAGCCACACAGTTTTGCACAACCTTAATATTCCCATTAAACCCTTTCTAAAATGTTATAACAATCTATCATCACTAAATTCTAAATTTCTTTTCCAAATCTGGGCTACTGCACTTAGTCACAGACCTGACCACTTAATTTAATTATTCTGTATTTTACCATTATATATTTCACCAAGCAATTCTTCTCAGTCACCGACATGTTTCTTTCAGTGCAAGCCTCAGTCACACAGCCAGACAGGAAGCTTCAGTTCTTCTTCTTTTTTTTCTTTTTTTTTGCCACACATTCAGCTAATTTGCGTACTCACTTCTCTCAGAAGAAGTTGCCTTGACAAGAGAAATGCATATTTAAAACATTACCACATTACTGAATTCTTTTCTTTTCTTTCTAGAGTAATCACTTGTTTTGGTCAATCTGTACAAGAGCACTTCTAATTCACTATTCGAAAAACTACTTTAAGATTTTAATCACTGGTTTATCTTTTTCCTTTTCACAAAAATCACTATTGTCATGGAACTTCCCTGAGTTATTCCTCAACTTCAAGCTTTAAGTGTGTTAAATCTACACCATTTAGCATTTATGTCATGTATTCACATTCATGAATGTAAGCATGTCTTCATTGCATGTATGTATTTGTATTCAGATTAATATTTAGTGTAAGCTGGTCTTCATTGCCTTGATGTGTTTTTATAATCAGGTTTAATTCATGCATCTTCGCACTGAGCTGTGGATTCAAACTCTCTCACTTCTGATTCTCTCCAAAAATAATTTCACATGTGACAATTTGTATATGTGTCTTTTCTATTCATTCATGTGTAGCCTGGTCTCAAATATCTATTTTAGACCCTACAGGTTAAAAGGATATAAATATTGTCATGCAAAGACTTAATTGTAAATATTTCATAAATGTGTTTAAAAATAAAAAAAAGAGTTCAAATGCATTAAAAACATGGTTAAAATCACAATAAATAGAAGTCAATCATAATTTAAGTGTTCATGGAGTCAAAAGTTGTAAGAAAACCAAAGGTTTGTTATCTGATGTGAAACAAGAATAAAAACCTTTGTATTTGCTGCAAGTTGTTTACAAGTTCATTTTGGGTTGTCAATCTTGTATTTTCTTTTATCCCATTGGCTGATGTAAACCTATTGTCCAATCAGATGTAAGGAAGGTGGGATATAAGCGAGGCGAAAGAAAAAACACCAACTAAGCTAGTGAGAGTCGGCAGCTGCACATTACCGGAGGTTGTGTACCAGAGCTAACGGGAGAATAGTAAAATAATAGCTGTGGATGCAGAGTCTACGTTCGTTTTACCCTGTGATGAGTGAGTACTGAATGTGGAGTTAGTATTGAACTTAAACGGAATGTGGAAGTACTAAAATTGTATGATGTTAATCGCGAGTTAGCATGTTAGCATTTTAGAGCCAGTAATAGCTATGTATGCCGAGTATGTAAGCTACAGATTACTCTATGGAACTAAATAGTAATTTCTAATGCACATTGGACTGAGAGGAATTCTCTGGACCCTTCTGCTGTGGATAGGATTTCCATGGGTTTGTCCCAGTGTACTCAGCAGCCCGGGTATGCCGCTAATTCCAACCACGTTGCCGAGTGGAGGCCGCATGGTCACAAACCGAGCCTGCTCCTCAGCTTGCCCTCGCACTTAGCCCAAAGGATTTGTGAGTAGACCTGAGCACGTGCGTTTTGTTTTCTGCTTGTTTATCAAGTGAAGCGGCCATTTGTGTGTTTTCTGGCCCAACGAGCCCGAGCAACGACCAGGCCTGCAGCGGTTTCAGTAAATGAGCTCACAAAGGTTACAAAATTGAACTGAACTTAAAGGGGAATATTTTGGATAAATGTGTTTTCTAAAACATTGACTGTGAGTTGTGAAGAGAAAAAAAACCATCCAATTGAATTGTAAGGAAACACTTCAGAACTTGGAATATTGTATTTTTTTTATTTAAATCATACTTTATTTTGACTAAATTTCACATTTTGAATTTAAAGTTTTGTGTTGTGTCATAATTATTATTTAATAATAATGCATTGGATTTTATATAGCGCTTTTCAAGGCACCTAAAGCGCTTTACAATGACATTATTCATTCACGCTCACATTCACACACTGGTGGAGGCAAGCTACGGTTGTAGCCACAGCTGCCCTGGGGCAGACTGACAGAAGCGAGGCTGCCATATCGCGCCATCGGCCCCTCTGGCCAACACCAGTAGGCGGTAGGGTAAAGTGTCTTGCCCAAGGACACAACGACCAGGGATCGAACCGGCGACCTTCCGGTTACAGGTGCCCTTCCCAACCCCCTGAGCCACGGTCGCCCAGAGTTACAGAGTTTATAAGTGATAAGGGTTACTAAAAAGGTAAAAAAAGAGGTTTAACATGTTAGATAAATTCATTATTCTTAGTGAAGATTAAACAGAACTCATATTATTTTCACTAAGTGGAGGCACTGCCAATATTAAGACTTCTAAGTACAAAGGTTAAAACTGGTTAATTATTGTTTCTCCTGTTTACCAATAAAATTAAGTAACGTACTGTCAATGGAAAATTGTACTTAGTAGTCAGTATAATCTTTTAATGATATAAGTTTCCATATATGCTTAGAGGTGTATAATCGATTGTGTAGTGATAGGATGTGTGATCTTTAGTAGGCTTTGTGTGCATTCCAGGGTGTTCTGGCATTTAAACCCACATCCTGGGAGCATGGGAGAGGTCGTACCTTGTCTTATTGTTTTATGATAGGATAAACGTATCTATGTCTGTTTTAGGCTAAGTGCATTTTGTTTAGATGAACTGTTGGACTTCCAGACCAGCAGGTTTAGGGAAGTTGTTTATGGGGACACACACACACACACACACACACCTAAACATCCACATTCCAATGTAAAGAACAAACACCCATTGATGTATAAATAAAGACCAGGGCAGTCTCAGAGCGCGTGTCACAGAGCCCTGCTCTGTGCTGCCCTTGTATACAAGTAAAACTGTGTTTCTCCTCTCTGATTCTCAACTGAAGAAGTGTTTTAGAATAAATCTCCTGACACGTACCCAGGGCCCCACTCATAGTACTATCACCACCTTAACCGAGGGTTAATCCTGAGCTACTTGAGTTGGGTTCTACACATGTAATTATTACTTTATTTATTTCTTCATCTCTCTCTCTCTCTCTCTCTCTCTCTTTTTTTTTTTTTTTTACCTTTCTGTTGTTATGCTCTGGACATTTCTAAACCTCCATGAGTTCAGTCTCAATCTTCAATCCAATTTCCCATATGCTTTCACTGTATCACATCTAGGTTCAGCTCTCACTGATCCTCGTCCCTGTTCTCATAGTTTCCTGTGTGGCCTCCCAAATCAAACACAGGCCCAAGTCAGCTGTTTCTTCTCTCCATTCCTTCTCTCTTGATCTTTTCAGTCTTTTCTTGGAGGTTAACTCCCAGCGTGGCAAATATGAAACTCAGTGTCCAGTGCTGTCCAGTGCTTTCACACCGTCATCTCGCTGTTCAACTTCCCAGCTTGTAATTCAGAGTGCATGTTCCATCCACAATGGTATTCATAGATGCTGCTGGACCCATCAGTGTTTTAGGTCAGTTGCATTGTCTTTTTGCCTGCAAGTACACGGTGTTGCTCTGTCTGTCTTCTGTCTTCATCAGGAGATTGACTGTCCTTTAAGCTTCGTCTCAGGATAAGGACAGAATGAGAGGTGAAGCTGTCAAATTTTAAGCCAAAGCCTGGCCTGTTTGTCGTCCCAATTCCGTTAATCTATCATTTTGCCTCTGTAATCATGTTTTCAGGTTTAGGAGAGTCCACCTGTATTAACACACTAAAACATTTATTTAATATCATTTTCATTACTATTTCTTAACACATTCATTCTCTAATTCCTCTATCTAGATTTTAACACGTCTCTCTCTCACCCGTGGCACACTACACACATCAGCCAGTTTCCTTTTATGGGCATGCAAACATGTTCACTTCCTGCCAGACACACACACACACGGCAGTTTTCATACACCCACACACTCTTTATTTCACTGGATTTTCATCTGTTTCTACAACCTAACCGAACTCTTATTTTATATTTACAGTCTATAGATCCTCTGTAACTCTGCTAAGTTTTGATATAAAAAGAATGCACCCTCAGTATACACACACACACACACACACACACACACAAATATACTAAGCTCTTTGCATTTGCAAGCGTTCACATCAAAATCCTCAGCGTGCTTAGCAGAGCTCTTTTGCCACCAATCTTCAGCACAATTAACAGTTTTTCCACACACATCACCATTCTTTAACTGAGCTCTGTAGCACAATTCACACAGTACTTTCATCAGCATTTTTGCACACTTCCCTGAGCTTCCTTAAAAAATCGTCTCACACACACACACTCGTCACACCCTTTTCTCTCACAGTTTCAAAACAATGTGCACTTTTGATCATTCATCCAATAAACAATTTTACACTTCATTTATACATTCACACATTTATAAGTATAACAAAAGACACCAAATGTCAAGACATACTTTTACACAAACATCTGCTGGTACCAGACTTTTCGACTTTTCCTACACAATTTTGACAAATTTAACAACCTTTTCACCTAAGGTTTAACCTTTTTCTGACCAATTAACCAGTATAAGTCCCAGACTGTGGCCCGATTTCTAAAACTCTAAGTCAATTTAAAAGCGTTAACCAACCCAAACTTTACCCAAAGCTCTATTCCAGGCATTTCACACCCAAGGCTTTACCCGAAGTTTTAATTTAAGGCTTCACGCCCGAAACCCGGTTTCTGCTGGCCAAACAAGTACATATAATCGTGCCAGATGAAAAGAAGTGATCCTGGATCACTGGCTATTAATGAATGTCCCCAGTTTTCGCGGTCACCAACCGAACTAAACCTCTTGCCGGACAATGTCCTGCGTCCGGGAACAGAGTTGAGTTGTAACACTCTGAACAATTGCACTTCTTAGGGGTCCCCGCCCCAGTTCTAAACCAATTTAATTTACTTTAAAAACACCACAGAAAACCCCACTAGCAGTTTTATTGATGTTCAAGCCCAGCTTTATAGTCAACTGGGACTTAAATCCCAGAAATAGACGACCAATTACCTATTATCCTATATTCTCTTAAACACACATTACTTCTTTTTCTCTTTCACCATGAAATACCATATTACCTTTAACTCAGTACTGTCCTTCTCAAAGTTTCATTATCATTACTTCAAAGCTTTACTTTATTCTCAAGAATTTAGTTTTACCATTACTAAGCCAATTTAATAGTTAAGATCATCTACTCAGCGAACAGATAATTTAGAATTCATCCAATTTGCACCATTTGCTTTTTTTTTTTTTAACAGGCTGTGCCTACCTTTAAATCTTTTTAGACCGGTCTTCTGTTCGCCTCATATCAGATTCAACCTTCGGCCACATTTGTTCTCTCTGTTGCAAAGGAACTGGGCGGAAACACCAAATATTAAACCCGGTTCTTTGATCCCCATGATAGAACAGAGAAAACCCGACTCAGGAGTGGTCAAAACATTTATAATTCTTTATTCAATCATCTTCTGGAAGAGAGAGACCTGCACAGCCCAAAGCCAGTTGCAGAATCTCTAACATTAGAAGCTACAAATGTGTCTCATATATGTGTTATTTTGGTACTTTACACGTCACACAGTTTCGATACAAACAACTCCTTATATGTTACTAGTTCCTCTTTTTTGTGTCTGGTTTCCTGTATTTATTTATATGCTTGTACAGCTCTACACTAACTTCCTGTTTTTAAAGTCTGGCTGAGCACTTAGTTTATGAGACAAAAGTGGCCTTGCTTTACAAGCCTTTATTACTAAAATACATAAAACAATATAATCAGAAAATAAGCACTAAGAATATATATTTATTTCGTAACAAGGGCCTGAGATGTCCCTAGAGAGGTGGCGTCTGATACCCAACCTGACATATAGACACAGACAAACAGGCACACACAGATACAAACATCCATTCCCACCCTCATGATCTCATATGCAATTACTCAGCACTCACCCAACGTGGAGACAGACATAAAGAGACACTATACACACAATCACACTCCCCAAGCGTACTCTAAGCCCCAGGTCTAGGTACCCTTGCCCCCGGAGGGGGAAACTGCACCCAGACCCAGGTAGTGTTACCCTTTTCCCTGGGGTGGAGAGAAGCAGACTGCTGTGACTCTGCAGCAGCAGGGAGGCCCCACATTCCAGACCCCAATCGGACGGCAAACTCCTCCTCCCAGCCCCCCCGCCCCAACAGGCAACAGAGAACGGGGGTGTGTGAAGACTCCAAACCTCCCTCCGCCCGCTCATATGTAGTGTTGATGCATGTGTGTTCTAAGGTGCATTTAAAACCCAGGAGGGCATGGAGCTACCTGCCAGAGAGCAGCAGGTAAGCAAGCGCATAGCCCCTCCTGATAGCCCTCAATGTCTACGTGTATTTAAAATTGAGAGGTGGGCAACAACGCCAGGGGTGAGGTGTACACCCTGATGGTCTTTTGGATTCTGTGTAGCGTGCCCACCCCCAAGATCCTATATGTATGTGTTATGAGAGTGTGAGTAATGTGAATGTCTAAGTTGTGAGATAAAATTGAGGCACAGGCAGCCAGAAGGGGACAGAGGGGGGGATGCCTCCTCTGCACCCTGGTGACACACCTTTACCCCAAGGCCCTGCATGTGTGGGTGATTGTGGTGGAGCGGGAAGAGGGAGGCAGCTGGAGATGGGGAGGGAAGGAAGGGAGGGGCAAGTGATCCCTACCTAGGGCCAGCTCCCCCGCTGACCCCAGTAGGCACCCCCATACTCTGCAACCCACCAGGGAAAGGGGGCCCAGGCCCATCCGGACCCAATCCGGAAGAAAATGTTTTCCACCTCAGTGCTCTGTGGAAGTAATCTGGAAAGCAGGATTCCTTGATAGATCCCACATCTTCTCAAACTTATAGTTTTGCTTTTCCACAGGGAAAACCCTCGAAATATCCCCTCTGGATTGTGACAAATTAATGTTCATATTTTTACCTTTACTGTTTCACAAATGGTTGAGAGAAAATAAGAATTTTCACAAATGAAATTTTAATTGCAGCAATTTTTTAAAGCAATGTAGCAGGAGAAAAGCAAAAGCAGATTGAAATGATAATACAAATCAAACAATAATCAAATCACATCAATTATAATTGTCTAATTAATCTACTCTGAGCTAATGCTGACTCTCCTCTTATCTTTAAGAGGTAAGAGGTTGGAGAGGAGACGGGCACATCAGCCCTGAAGATTTGTTTATGTCAGTGTTCTAACTAAAATAATCCATTAAGAAAACAATAAATTCCTTCTGAAATAATCCATCACGGCCACTTTGATAAGCAGAGAAAAATCTAATTCAATTAAAGTGTCTGTCAAGATGACGTCCAGCCTGCATTAAAACTGCACATTGTTGAAAGTGACCGTCCAAATTTAAATCGGGTAAGGTCTCACACTCTTATGGTTACATTTTTGTAGTTATCAAACGGTCTGCGCAAAAACAGGAAATAAACAGTACAACGTTTTGTTAGGGTTTTTTTGTTTTTTTGCTTTGCATTTCCTCACTTTCTTGTTTACCATTTTTTTTTAAGTCAGCAGAGGTTGCTGTCACAATCAAGCAGAAATATGGATTCTAATACACTGCTTACACAAAAAGTCAGAACAGTTTCTATAGTGCTGAAAGAGATGAATTCAAGAAACTACAGACTAGGAAAACTTCGAGATGAATCACAAAATTAGTGCATGGACCTCTAATTAAAAGATTTTCTGAAAAACTACAACCGCAGCTGAACAAACAAGTTATTGGTGGCACTTCTGCAATCGATATACTCTGAAATAAAAGATGTAAAGGATGAGACAGCTCAGCACAGCATGTTATTAACTTCACACATGAAGTGGTTCAGTCCAGTCAGACTTCAGTTTTGCAGCCACCGTCCACATCCTGCTGCTTCGACTGGTCGTCATGGTAACTCTGGACTTTCCTACATCGAATCCTGAAGTCTGTCAGTCCTTCTGACAGCATGAGGCCTGACAGCTGGACAAAATATGCAGATGATGAAAAACATGAAGCATAGTTTGAACTTGTGTCAAGTTTGTGTTGGTGACTGAACTGCTGACCTGCTGTGAAACCTGCTGCTGGATCTCTGTGCTGTGCATGTCTGCCTCTGACTTAAGCTTCATTTTCACCACTGTTTGCTTTGTCACTGCTAAAAATGAACCACATATAAAAACACAAACATTAGTGTTTTACATGATGACAGGATCTTACAGTGTTTGCTTTCTGGACCTCACCTTTGAAACAAAAAAAAAAAACTCATTGCCATTACACAAGCCATCAGCCCATTTCCTTGATATTAAATCTATCGATCCACAGTACTCAAGTGAAAGGCTGTTATCAGGCTCAAAGGACTTCCAGTTAATGAATGTGGAGGTTGTGTTATCAGACCAGGCCCAGGGATCCCTGTAGAGACTGTAGGATTAAAGAAATTATTTTACTGCTACTGTTCATAACCATCATCTTTATCATTGCATTAATTATCATTTCATCAAAGCATTTATTGCAGCTGCTGGCATTATGTTATATTTTGTATTACAGGGGTATCATAATCACATATTAACATGTTTATTACAGGTGCAGTTATAACCACTTTAAATCATTGAGTTAAATCTATAATCTTAAAAGCTTATATGCTGAGTATATTGTTACAGTAAAATAGTAGCTGAGCACAGGCCTGAGTGTATTCAGCAACAGGTTGCACTAGAGTTTACTTGACAATAGGTGACAGAAGGAGGACAAGTCCATGGGGACCTCAAAGGCCTGAGATCATCACCATATTCAGAAGAGGATGCCAGAAAGGGGAACTTCTGTGTCTGCATTTATCTCTTAGAATTGATCATTGTCTGTAAAAGAGGCAAACAATGTTCTTAAGATGCAAATTATGTGCTTGTAAACGCAAGAGGGGGCGTTATAATACCCTGATGTTATAAAAGCAATCTAAAGTGTATTTTTGGGCGGAGGTTTACAACTGATGTTTTGCAGTGTACACCTCCCCACGCTGCGTGTATTCATTAAAATCAATTGTTTTGATCGAGCTCTTCTGGACCATCGTTGTTTTACTCTCGTCCTCAATTTCGGACCCTTAACAAGACCAATCCACACATACTGAACCCCTGATCCATTCAAAGTGAGCGTGATGTTGGATTTCTCCTCTTTGCTTCTTATACTGGTCAGGTCTGTGTGGTATGTCCTGCAGTACGACTGAGCCTCTGACCAGGAGCGGCTCTCCTTCACTAAGATGTAACTCGTATTTTTGGCTGTGAGAGATTCAAAAAAAGGATCAATTTCAAAACACATGCAGTCTTATACAATTGTACAGATAAATTGGCCAACGAATCTACCATCATAACACAGGAAAGGGTAAGAATCTCCACAGGGTCTATCATTCATCTGTGTTTGTCCCTGAAGAGCCACACAGTAGTCCTTTGCTTTTACACAGTCTGGTTGGCCGTTAGCCCAGATCAAAAATTCATGTGTACTGCCAACATAAAAAAGGTTTCCCTCCATGGACCACTTCCAGCTGTAACGGTCATTATAGAGACCTATCCAAGCCCACTCATTAATGTTTGGTGCCACTGAAACAAGCAGTTGGTTGATGTCGCTGTTGTAGATAGTGACCAAGTCAGTGAAGTGTTCTCTGCAGTAACTCTGTGCTTGAGCCCAGGTCATTCTCTGGTTCACAAAGTGGTATTCTCTGGAGTGGGGAGGAAGAGTGCAAAGTCCTCCTGAGAAAAATAAAACAAACATTTTTATTGAGGAAACTGTACTCATAGACGAATGACTGAAAAAGACATTTACAACAACAACAACAAAAAAAGTTTAAAATATTTCAATTCAAGATTCAAGATCCTTTATTTGTCACAAGCATAATTTTATGAGTACAACACGCAGTGAAAAAGAAAGAACATTATATACATTAAGTGAATTATTCAAAAGACCACATTAAATGCAGTAAGTAAAAGAATTATTTACATTAAGTGAATTAACAATAAAAATAAACAATCTGAAAATGTTCTAAACTGAAAATCTGAAAATGTACATTGTGCAAGTAGGTAATAAAGAGTCTAGTGCTGTAGTGAAGCCGAGAAGAATCAGGCAGGGATGTGTTAAGAATAAGTCCTGTCTCAGTCACTTATGGGGCTGGGGCATATTCTAGTTTAGGACCCGGGTCACCTGGAGATAGAAGCTCCTCTTGAGTTGCCTAGCCTTTTTGGAGTGGACCTGAATGTGGGCAGACCATGTCAGGTCTGAGGAGATGTGGACACCCACATTCTTGGAGAACTGCACCCTCTCCACCGGCGCTCCATTGATAATAATGTGTTTGCAGTCTCTGTGCTGACTCCTTCTGAAGTACACCACCAGCTCTTTGGTCTTGCCGATGTTTAGTTGGAGGTGGTTATCCTGGCACCATGATGCCAGATTCTTCACTTCATCAATGTAGGCCGCCTCATCGTTGTTGGAGATGGCGCCCATAACCACTGTGTTGTCAGCAAACTTTACAGTGGTATTGGAGCCATGGGTGGCCACACATTCCGAAGTATAGAGGGAGTAGAGCAAAAGCGAGAGTACACACCCCTGTGGTGCTCCCGTGTTGATGGTGATGCTGTCAGAGATGCACCTACCCACCCTCACCACCTGAGTTCTGCCAGTGAGAAAGTTCAACACCCATGCACACAGACAGCTGTTGAGTCCTAGATCCCTCAGCTTTGTGAACAGTCTGCCGGGCACTATTGTGTTGAATGCTGAACTGTAATCAGCAAACAGCAATCTCACATAGTTACCCTGTTTCTTGTCCACGTGGCTGAGAGTGGTGTGCAGGACATGGACAATGGCGTCCTCTGTGGATTTGTTGGGTCAGTATGTGACCTGCAGGGGATCTGTGGTTTTTGGGAAGGAGGAGGAACAGCCTCTCGAACACCTTCATTTCCATCGAAGTGAGTGCAACTGGCCAGTACTCATTCAGGCATTTGGGCTTGTGGATGATTGTGGATGTCTTGAAGCATGTGGGGACCACAGACTTACTCAGGGACTTGTTGAATGGAAGTGAACACCTGCTACCTGGTTAGCACAGCAACGCAGCAGATGGTCAGTGACGCCATCTGGCCCTGCCACTTTCCTTATGTTCTGTTCCGCTGCACGGACCTCGTGTTCTGCGATGCTGATTGCCGGTCCCTCGCTGATGATGTCACCGTCCTCAGTTGTCAGGCAGTAGTTAGCATTGGCCGCCTGGCTAACCTCGAAATGGGCAAAGAACACGTTCAGCTTGTTGGTGAATGCAGAGTCGGCATTGATCATCGCAGTTTCCCTGGCTTTGTAATCAGTGATGGTGCGTAGTCCATGCCACATGCTCACCCTGTTGGAAGTGAGACTCCACGCGCTCCCAATACTGGCGTTTGGCATCCCTCACCGCATGCCGTATGAGGCCACTTTGTAGACGCTCATATTGCCAGTGGCGATGTAGGTGGCGATCCTGGCGTTCACTGCAGTGCGGATCAACCTGTCCACCCATGGTTTCTGATTTGGGAACGTCATGATTTTACATGGAGGGTAAAATAATAATAAATAAATAACAGAGTATAAATACAGGGAGTGCAGAATTATTAGGCAAATGAGTATTTTGTCCACATCATCCTCTTCATGCATGTTGTCTTACTCCAAGCTGTATAGGCTCGAAAGCCTACTACCAATTAAGCATATTAGGTGATGTGCATCTCTGTAATGAGAAGGGGTGTGGTCTAATGACATCAACACCCTATATCAGGTGTGCATAATTATTAGGCAACTTCCTTTCCTTTGGCAAAATGGGTCAAAAGAAGGACTTGAGAGGGCTCAGAAAAGTCAAAAATAGTGAGATATCTTGCAGAGGGATGCAGCAGTCTTAAAATTGCAAAGCTTCTGAAGCGTGATCATCGAACAATCAAGCGTTTCATTCAAAATAGTCAACAGGGTCGCAAGAAGCGTGTGGAAAAACCAAGGCGCAAAATAACTGCCCATGAACTGAGAAAAGTCAAGCGTGCAGCTGCCAAGATGCCACTTGCCACCAGTTTGGCCATATTTCAGAGCTGCAACATCACTGGAGTGCCCAAAAGCACAAGGTGTGCAATACTCAGAGACATGGCCAAGGTAAGAAAGGCTGAAAGACGACCACCACTGAACAAGACACACAAGCTGAAACGTCAAGACTGGGCCAAGAAATATCTCAAGACTGATTTTTCTAAGGTTTTATGGACTGATGAAATGAGAGTGAGTCTTGATGGGCCAGATGGATGGGCCCGTGGCTGGATTGGTAAAGGGCAGAGAGCTCCAGTCCCACTCAGATGTCAGCAAGGTGGAGGTGGAGTACTGGTTTGGGCTGGTATCATCAAAGATGAGCTTGTGGGGCCTTTTCGGGTTGAGGATGGAGTCAAGCTCAACTCCCAGTCCTACTGCCAGTTTCTGGAAGACACCTTCTTCAAGCAGTGGTACAGGAAGAAGTCTGCATCCTTCAAGAAAAACATGATTTTCATGCAGGACAATGCTCCATCACACGCGTCCAAGTACTCCACAGCGTGGCTGGCAAGAAAGGGTATAAAAGAAGAAAAACTAATGACATGGCCTCCTTGTTCACCTGATCTGAACCCCATTGAGAACCTGTGGTCCATCATCAAATGTGAGATTTACAAGGAGGGAAAACAGTACACCTCTCTGAACAGTGTCTGGGAGGCTGTGGTTGCTGCTGCACTAATGTTGATGGTGAACAGATCAAAACACTGACAGAATCCATGGATGGCAGGCTTTTGAGTGTCCTTGCAAAGAAAGGTGGCTATATTGGTCGCTGATTTGTTTTTGTTTTGTTTTTGAATGTCAGAAATGTATATTTGTGAATGTGGAGATGTTATATTGGTTTCACTGGTAAAAATAAACAATTGAAATGGGTATATATTTGTTTTTTGTTAAGTTGCCTAATAATTATGCACAGTAATAGTCACCTGCACACACAGATATCCCCCTAAAATAGCTAAAACTAAAAACAAACTAAAAACTACTTCCAAAAACATTCAGCTTTGATATTAATGAGTTTTTTGGGTTCATTGAGAACATGGTTGTTGTTCAATAATAAAATTATTCCTCAAAAATACAACTTGCCTAATAATTCTGCACTCCCTGTACATTAATATAGTACTTAACTAGAATTTTAGGAATCTTTTTACATAGATTTCTGTACAAATCAGGCTTATAACTTTTGGTTTAACCAATTGGAGGGAAGTTTGTATATTACGTCACTGCATACCTTCAAATATCAAACTTATTTGAGTCTAAATGGAGAGAACAATAACATATAAAAGAAAGTTCTACTGGTTAATCCATCACCCACACTTTTCCCATATAAAGAGATAAAAGAGGCAAACACATACAGTTTGCATTTCCCTGGGTTTGACCTCTTCAACCTGCTTCGTCCAGGTTGAAGGCTGCAGTATCAGCAAAAATATCATGTGTGAATGCATGTGAGTGAATGTGAGTGATTGGACCAAGGGGGGAAATAAATAAAAGGAGGAGTGGAAGACTTAATTCTGGGGATGTTGATGTTTGCTTTGAGTAAATTTCTGTTTTACTGATTTGGGTTAGACCATGTTATTACATTATAAAATGCTAAATGCTAAAAGGGAAACATTTTTGATATAACTCATGTTACCACTAACTGAAGAAACATGTGATTGATGACTGTTCTGTTTTAAGTTTAGTTTTTGTTATAACACAGATTGGATCATAAAGGGGGAGTGTTGAGTATGAAATGTAAAGTATAGGTTTTGTTTCCAGGAAATTCCAAGGATCCAGAGTTCGATGGAGCAAGGAGTTCGAGAAGATTTGACATCAAATCAGTCATCAAATCAGACGTCAGCAGCTTTATTTGTGTCCATAGTTCAAATGTTCCAAAACTCAAATATTTACCAAGTATTGAGGGTTTATGCGCACATGCAAAAGTTTGTTTATAAATCAGATTTATTATGTTTGACCACCAATGCATTGGAATTACGTCTTCTTAAATAAGTGTGCACACTTTTTATAAATGGCCATTTATTAGTAGCGCTACTCATACCTTGCGTTGGACGCCGTGCTGATTCCGATGAAGAATTTTGAGTCCTCTCCAACATCCACTGAACAATCGCCAGAAATCCCACGTTGTCAGCTGACAGACCGATACTCCAGCTATCCGCTGCTCGTGAACCCTCCACGCTAACGTTTCCAAACGGCATTCAGCTCTCCATGGCGATTGATCACTCAGACGTTAATTGTCCTGTTTGCGCCGAGCCCCCAAAACACCCCGGCGCAGTTGGCGTAAACTTTTCCCCATAGAAAAGCGAGTTTGTGACTTTAATTGTAGAGGCTAAGCCTACGCTTGAAGCCACTGAGGTGGCCGTTAACGGGGGGTGACGCGATGTCACTGGTATGGATGAATTAAGTAAACAGTCCAAGAAATCCAGCTGTACTTATCTTGTCCTTTTTGTTCTTTATTCCAATACCATCTTGACATAACAGCGTAGTGGTCACAAACTGTTTGCCTTCTCACAATTAACGACACACCTGACGCTGATTACGTGCGTCTACCTTAAATAGCTTTACATGAGCAAAACAGAAAAAGGTGACCTCTAGCGGCCACATGAGGTATTAACCCAAAAATGGCTCCTACAGTACAGTAACGGTAATTAGTGACTGAGCAGCCTTTGATTTCTTTACTCAGGATAAATTCATTCACCTGCACAGATTAGCTAAATGAACTTTACAAAACAAGTTTCCCGACAGCCAAGCGCTCATCTTGGCTAGCTAGGTCTCAGGACCTAGCTAAGGACGGTAGTTATGGATTAGCTTACAAAAACGTTTAACTTACCAAAAAAGTGCAGCGGGGCCTCGGGTCCTTCTGTCGGGTAGTCCAGTTTACTGAAGAACACCTCAGGCTGTCAGGTTAAAACAGTCAGGCGTGTTTTCGTAGCGTAAACGCTGGCCCTCCTCTCAGAGCCTACGTTCTATCTGCTATTCCCGAACAGAGATACGCAAGTTTCTCCGTGACTGCAGCTGCCAGTCAAAGCTGCTATGATGACGGTTCACCCTAATTTAACATCACCATGGTAGTAATTAGAATCAAACTTATGGGAAAGGAGACCCTTTGGACATATATCAGCGTGATGATATTGATAACAAAAGAAAGAATCTTTGGAAAAAAATTATCTGAGGAGAATTAATTTATTTTAGTCTGACCCCAGTCTCATCCGCTAACATGGAGGAGGCGGGGTTTATGACCTATACTGCAGCCAGACACCAGGGGGACATAGAGACGTTTTGGCTTCAATTTTGGGGAGCTGACTCTACAGTCATTGGTCATCCCTGTTGGACAACATCTCCCACCCCATGCAGGAGACTCTGACAGCCCAGAGCAGCTCCTTCAGTGGCAGGCTGCGGCACCCACAATGTGGGACGGAGAAATTCCACAGGTCTTTCCTTCCAACTGCTGACAGACTCTACAACATGGTCTCTGCAGATGACCACACATGTCCAGACGGACACACACACACATCCCATACACAATTGTAACTTTCGTCCCCCTTATGTGCAATATTACCAAGTGCAATTTCTCCTACTATAACAAAGCATTTTTATTCTGTTTTGTACAGTATTTTAATCTGTCCAATGAGTACCATTCACAGAGAGTTGGGGAATGGCTGCAATCACAGCACTGTAAATGGCATCCTTGACTCTGCGCTCAAACCAGCGTTCCTCCCTGTCCAGGATGTGTACATCCTCATCATTGAAAGAGTGTCCACTGGCCTGTAGGTGTAAATAGACTCCGGAGTCTTGGCCTGATGAGTTAGCTCTTATGTGTTATCCCATGTGCTTAGCCAGAGGTTATTTGGTTTCCCCAATGTATAAATCATGGCAGTCCTCCTGGCACTTAACAGCATCATTGCGGAAATGTACTGTTTATAAGGTTTGGGAAACCTGCAGTCAGCTGAGACTGACAAAGTCACTTGGATAAGTGATGAGATGTTTCTCCCACTGAAAACACTACATCCACGTGAACAGAGTCAACTTTTGGGGGTTAGAGTAAATTAATCATTTTTTTGTCATACATTGTTTTTAAAATGTTTAAGTTTCAAAAAAGAAATAAAAACAATAACAGTGAAAGCTATTTGTTAAAATTTTTGCATAATGTTAGTGTAAGAACCTGCCAGCAACTGATAAAAGACAAGGACATTTTACTTTTACTCGATCGTTTTTTCTCAGAAAGACAAAAGTCTGTTTATGGTCAAATTTGCCCCACAAATCAAAACCTTTCACAGATCATAGTTTTAGGTAGCAGGTATAAACCGGATTCCAAAAAAGTTGGGACACTAAACAAATTGTGAATGAAAACTGAATGCAATGATGTGGAGATGGCAAATGTCAACATTTTATTCAGAATAGAACATAAATCACGGAACAAAAGTTGAAACTGAGAAAATTTATCATCTGAAGGGAAAAATGTGGTGATTCAAAATGTCACGGTGTCAACAAATCCCCAAAAAGTTGGGACAAGGCCATTTTCACCACTGTGTGGCATCTCCCCTTCTTCTTACAACACTCAACAGACGTCTGGGGACCGAGGAGACCAGTTTCTCAAGTTTAGCAATAGGAATGCTCTCCCATTCATGTCTAATACAGGCCTCTAACTGTTCAATCGTCTTGGGCCTTCTTTGTCGCACCTTCCTCTTTATGATGCGCCAAATGTTCTCTATAGGTGAAAGATCTGGACTGCAGACTGGCCATTTCAGTACCCGGATCCTTCTCCTACGCAGCCATGATGTTGTGATTGATGCAGAATGTGGTCTGGCATTATCTTGTTGAAAAATGCAGGGTCTTCCCTGAAAGAGATGACGTCTGGATGTGAGCATATGTTGTTCTAGAACCTGAATATATTTTTCTGCATTGATGGTGCTTTTCCAGACATGCAAGCTGCCCATGCCACACGCACTCATGCAACCCCATACCATCAGAGACGCAGGCTTCTGAACTGAGCGTTGATAACAACTTGGGTTGTCCTTGTCCTCTTTGGTCCGGATGACATAGCGTCCCACATTTCCAAAAAGAACTTCGAATCGTGACTCGTCTGACCACAGAACAGTCTTCCATTTTGCCACACTCACATTTTACATGATCCCTGGCCCAGTGAAAACACCTGAGCTTGTGGATCTTGCTTAGAAATGGCTTCTTCTTTGCACTGTAGAGTTTCAGCTGGCAACGGCAGATGGCACGGTGGATTGTGTTTACTGACAATGGTTTCTGGAAGTAGCCCTGAGCCCATTCTGTGATTTCCTTTACAGTAGCATTCCTGTTTGTGGTGCAGTGTCGTTTAAGGGCCCGGAGATCACGGGCGTCCAGTATGGGTTTACGCCCTTGACCCTTACGCACAGAGATTGTTCCAGATTCTCTGAATCTTCGGATGATGTTATGCACAGTTGATGATGATAACTGCAAAGTCTTTGCAATTTTTCGCTGGGTAACACCTTTCTGATATTGCTCCACTATCTTTCTGCGCAACATTGTGGGAATTGGTGATCCTCTACCCATCTTGGCTTCTGAGAGACACTGCCACTCTGAGAAGCTCTTTTATACCAATCATGTTGCCAATTAACCTAATTAGTGTTAATTGGTCTTCCAGCTCTTCGTTATGCTCAAATTTACTTTTTCCAGCCTCTTATTGCTACTTGTCCCAACTTTTTTGGGATTTGTTGACACCGTGAAATTTTGAATCAACATATTTTTCCTTTAAAATGATACATTTTCTCAGATTAAACTTTTGATCTGTCACCTGCGTTCTATTCTGAATGGAATATTGACATTTGCCATCTCCACATCATTGCATTCAGTTTTTATTCATAATTTGTTTAGTGTCCCAACTTTTTTGGAATCCGGTTTGTACTTAATATGCAAAACAGATGGAGTTGATCAAAAAATAATAAATTGAACTAAGTCAAATAGAAGAAAACGATAGATCATATGTTATTTAAGTTAGCGTGTTGTTTTAAAAAAAAAAATATTAAGCTTACATCACCTAATTTGTTAAACAGCAGTGACGATGTCTCTATTTCCATTCTCTCAAACATATCAGCCCGTCCTTTACCTTTACAGTCATAGTTTCTACATTTAAAATCCTTACTCTTACACGCCATACTGCCATGAGACCAGGTTACTATTTAGACACTTTCCCCTATCCTCCTCCTTTGTCTAAGCCAAATAGTTTGCACCAGCACACAGGTAGTCAACAGCACTGCTGGTGCTAATTGTTAACCCAGGCCACCAACAACCCAGTATCCAATCTCATTCTTATACTTACATATTTAGCAGTGATTTGATGTCAGGTGCAGATCATCTCTCAAATGACATTAGTCTGTCCCAGTATGTTTATAAGCTATATTTCAAATGTGTAAGATATTAATATTACTTACTTGAGAGCAGCAGGATGAGCAGTAAACAGATTTCTTCCATTCTTTGCTTCTGTATAACAGATATAGGAATCATGATTATTACTATACCATAATTATTATCAAAGATTTTTATCATTTAAAGTTTCTTATCTCCAGTCTAAAAAGTTGCTTAATATATAGTTTAGTCTGCATATCCAAAATGTATATATATATTCAATACTTCTTGAATATCTAAAAATCAATTGTGTCTTTAAAAGTGGTTTAAATCATGAATTATATGTTTTTAAGTTTTGTTATTAATAAATTAATAATGTGTAACTTACCTGACAGCCTATCGTTTTGCCTGCTGACTGAAGCTGACTTTTAACAACGTCTTTATTTGATTTTTTCATATATTTTACTGTCAAATGAGGAAACCTGAAGGGAGTGAACTTTCTCTAGAAAGTGGAGACGTGTGGAGTTACAGGAATGAACCTGTCTTAATGAATACATGAATGCAATGATGCAAATGCTGTAAACAGACTTTTATCTTAACTATTATTGTATGTTCTGAGCTCTGAGCAGTTTACTGATTATCACTTTACCTTCTTTAATTGGAGATGTTACAAAAAGTTGCTGAACATGAAAACGTTTCAATTTAATGCTTCATACTGAATAATGTATATGTAAATGTTTAATATATCTTCAAGTTGACCTGTCTGTAATTTTCAAAAAGGTAACAAGTGGACTTGCAGCTAAGGTCCATAAAACCTGTGGGCCAACAGGTTTTGTGAGACTATACAGTCATCAAATGTTTTGTTGTTAAACTTTAAACATTAATTTAATGTGTTTCTATGATACACTGACCAACAAGCATTTTATAATGATCATGTTTCAAAGACTTTTATTCACAACAAAACAACATGTAGTTCTGAAAGTGGTGTTGCTCCCAAAACTCAATACAGTGGTATTTTTGATCATGTGACCATATCTATGCTTCTTTAACAACAAATCAATCTGTAAATGACATGCCTTGGGGCTTAAAGAAACATAAGCAAGGTTACACAAAGGTGATTCAACTTGACCAACATGCAAATCATTAGGAAAATAAAGCTGTTAAACTAGGAAAAGAAAAAAAAAAAAAAAACGCAAAAAAGCTCAAATGTGGTTCTAGGAACAGACAATATAGGTGTTAGTAGCAAGACGTGGGCAAGGATTATGGATTCAGTTTCTTTCTTCACTTTATCATTAAATCCATCAACCCATGTTTCCCAATTTAGTAACTGTTTCTGGAAAAAACCCTCATCCACCCTAACCCTCAGCACTACAAAGACAAGTGTGCCATGTGCAGTTTATTTTGCCAAATCACTAAAAACACTACTATTGCCATAATTTCCCCGAATCATGGATCATCCCACATATTTATTCCAAATTACTGTAATCAGTGACTTTCCTTAATTAATGTCACTCACTTATTTTAAACACTATGGGCTCAACACCTTAAAATGAATAATGATATGATAATGAGCCCAAAACTAAGATGTTCTAATCACTGCACAACCTGCTTCATTTCACTCATGTCTGCCTGCATAATGCCAAAACCGTTAGAGGAAAAAAAAAAAAAAAACATTAGCCAGTAAACCCACATTTTCCCTTCACACAAAAATTTGTAACACAGAAAAGTGGCAGCTAAAGGGTGAAGTCTGCAGGTCCCACACACACTCATGTGAACCCACAGGTCTCCCCCTCCTCTGGTCTTTGTCATCCTCCTGCTCCTGGAAAAACAGAGAAACGCACATCCATACATCCACCCCTTTGTCACATCTGGGTGGAGGTGCAGTCTTGCATGTTGGTGTTAAGTCAGTCAAGTCAGTCAACTCCTGTCAGTCCAGTCAGTTCCCCATTTTTTCATTATTATTTATTCATTGCTGATAGTGGATTCACTCATCGCATTAAGTTTCTCACTGCCAGCAATATGACGCCATTTAAAAAAAAAACCAATACTTATTGCGATTGGAATGGATCGCTTCAATCCTTTTAAACAGAGGACTTACCATCTAATATGGTCAGCGTCCTAGGTAGGTGAATTTCCTCCAAAGCCCATTTTAATCTGGAGAAGCTCACCTTGTATTTGCTTTGAAATTAAATATTTTATAGCGCTTTTGATTCCACTCTTGCAGGCCTGCTTAAAGAGAGCTGATTAATAAATCACAAAATATCACCCCTGCAGGGACAAAACCTGACAGGTTTTTTTCTAAGTGCACTGTTACAGAAAATATTAGGCCCAGTTCCGGACATGTCTAAGTATGGGAAAAAAAATGTCTTTCTCTTAGAAAAAGAAAACAACCCAAACCTAACTGACAGAATCAGCCTGGTACTAAAACAAAACCCCAAAATCTGCCAGAAAAATCACAGGAAAAGTTTTGCTACCTGTTAGATGCTGTAGGGGTTAAAACCTGCCATGCAGTGCTGCAGTCACTGCTTCTGGCTTCAATTAATAACTGATGCTTACATGGTCTGGAATCAGACTTAACAGTCACTACTTCTGTTCATTTTCCCCACATCATATTTACTGGTTGCCCACAAGCGCTCCAGAATATCACACAGTCCTGAAGAGTCTGGGGTCAACTAGCCTTTTCCACCTGTTCCAATACACAGAGAGATTTTTCTTTTTCTGTTTTTTTTCTTTTTTTTTCTTAGCAGCTGCACAGATCATATGTTCACCATCAAACGCTTCCTAAGAACTTCATTGCAATGTTTCCTCTCTAGAATATGCATTTCTTCCCCGGGCCTATACTGTTACACACATTTTGTTGCAGACCCAACCATTTTATTTAGCTTTTCTTTTTCTCTTTTTCCCCGTTTTTTCCCCAAGATAAAACATGTGACATGCTGTCACATATTTTGCAAAGCAAGTTTGTTCTCATATAAACAGAGGTATGTATGACAATCTGCAAACTTCACCCATGCATCAGAAACAGGAAATTCAGTCTGTTAGTCTCCACTCATTTACCATCTGCTGGATTCTATCAACTCATCTGTCCCTAAAATAATAACAATCCACTAATTTACATATCAACTCATAACCCACTAAGTTGACAGGACAACAGAGGTGCATGTTTAAAATCTTATCACAAACAAGAATTTCTTTCATACAGTAAATCACTTGTGTTACTCAATCAGCACCACATCTCACAATCTGACTATCTTAACAACTAAATTTATTGTCTAATAACTGTTTGGTCATACCAGTCACTTTTACAAAAGTCAACCTGTTGTCATGCAACCTGGAGAGTTATTTGTCAGCAATTGATAAACTCAGCATTTGATAACAAGTGTATGTTAAGTTTTCCCTACTTTAATATTGATCAGGGATATGGGCATCTTCATGAGTGTCATTGCATGTGTGTTAGTAGGCAAGTTAATGCATGTTAGTGCAGTGGAGCTGCAAATTCAACAGGTCTCGTCTCCCCCCAACTCCTTTTTTCTCCCCAAAAAGGCATTTCCTTAAAGCTGCCTTTCTCTCACATCTCTCTGCTTGTGTGTGTATATATATTTTTTTTTTACGTTTTGTTGCAATGTTCCCGGACACTTTCTCAACCTCCACACGTCAGTCAGCCCCAATTTGCCAAACCAATTTTCATGTGCTCTCACATTAAGAACAACAGCCTTCATTTTTTCTCCATGTTCACTTCTCCCACCGCTGTCTCTCTCCCACATCTGCAGCAGTTCAGTTATTGACGTGTGTCAGATGCCCAGTGGGCCATTCTTCTCTGCCTTATTTTTCCCTCTTTTCAGTCTCTATCTTTGCCATTGAAACTTAGACAGTCTTCTCGAGTCAACAATGATGTCGCTGTTGAACCTCCTATCTTGTAGTTGGGAGCGCATGCTTCCGTCTGCGATGGTATTTGTACATGCTGCTGACCCCTTCAAAGTTTTAGGGCAGTACTGATGTCTGTTCAACTGGGGTTGATTCTTAAAGTCTTGCCTTTTGTTTTCAGGGAGAGGTTGATTGTCCTCAGAGCTTGTTTGTCAGGATAAGGTGTAGATGAAGGTGAAGCTGTGAAATATTCAACCAAAACACAGGCTGGGTTTTCCAATTATGTTACTCTATCACTTTGCTCTGACCGCTGTACTCGTGGAGGAGGTTGATCCAGGTCCGTGGTCACCTGCAGCTTATACACTAAGACATGTATTTGTTATCATTTTCATCACTACTTATTAACACTGTCATTCTTTCATTCTTCTATCGACATTTAAACACATCTCTTTCATCATTCTTCTTTCAACACACATCAGCTGATTTCCATCCAGCTGCGTGCAATACTCTGACTCCTACACACACACACACACCTACACACACACACACACACACACACACACACACTCTCTTCACTGCATTCCTCAGTTTCTACACACCCACTCTCTCGCTGTGTCTCTCCCAATTCACACCAGTTTACTTCAAAAATGCTTCTATCTAAACAACAGAATCACAGTGCACTGGCAAGAGCTCTCGTACTTTAGAGAGGCTTATAAGTAATTCCAATTTCCTCTCCGGGCCTTCAACCCCTTATATAATTTCTATGGGTACTTTGGAAAGGTCACTGAGCCATATTTTCCTTTCCGGGCCTCCAACCCTTGAGCTTGCTTTAAATTTCTCAGGGTACTTCAGAGAGGGTGCTAATCACCTTAAATTCCCTCTTCGCGGACTCCAACTGTTTTAGTGGGACTTTGGGGGTCCTCAGCTCCCCAGGCCTCCGAACCCAGTTTTCTTCCGAGACGCCTGTACCCTCATCAGATGTACAGGAAGTACAACCACGTCAAGGACAGTGGTGTTGTAGGAAACGTAATGTTTCCCAGGCTTCCAGCCCTCTAGGCAAGCACTTAAATCTTTCACACAAGTCTCTATTTCCTTTTACCTACAAAAGCATTCACAAGTGAATCTCAACTTCGTACTTTAAACAACAACCAGAAGAAATAGACCGGATCAGTGCGCTTGAGGACAGCTCAGGTAAATTAGAAATGTTCAATATGCAGATTTCGTATAACAGGCTCTGCTCACCCTTTTCTTAGACCAGTGTTTCCTTTGCTGTCCTCTCCTGCAATGCTGAAAAGAAACACTCTGAAATCACAAACACTTGTAATGCATTTATTTAAACTGAACCTCTGCGCACATACACACCCAAATCCTTTCCTATTCCTCTGATCTACAGCTGGATCCTATCATCTAAACGAACTTGAGCACATTTTATTCTAATCATTATTTTCTTGTACTCACATAAGAACCCAGTCTACATCTAAAACAATATGGATATGTTAAGACTTATCAAAGTGTCTAAAATGTTCTGCTCTGCTTTAGCCTGTGGGCTTGTCACTGGGGCCCCCTGTGGCTTTTCCATGGTGGATGCTTGGTGAACCCCCCATCTGGAGCACTCCTCAGCCCTTTTTAAGGTTGGTGGCATGACCGCCCCTCCGGTGGTCCTCCTTGGGCTCTTGGGCTCTGGGAAGCCTCTAGATATCTGGGGCCTGGATCTCCTTCATGTCTGCTTCATGTCCGGGGGGCAGGGCTATGGCACCCCACACATACTAGTAGGCAGTTTAAAGCAGAAACCTTAAGAATACAAGCGTGCTCACACACACACACACACATAGGGAGTGTCGGAGTGAGTGGTTCTCTGTTTTCAAGTGCTTTTTTTCATCTTTACTATCAAGGGTAATTGTTTTGTCAACACACGGTTGTTGGTTTGTTGTCTTGCTGCCAGCTCGTTTGGTAGCTCTTGCTACTGGCTTGGCTTGGCACTATGCCTGCTATTGAGGGTGGTGCAGTTTGAGAAGCTGACACACTTTAGCTGTAGGAGAGGTGGTGGGTTATGACAGCGTGAAGTCTGCCTCTTGTATGAATGGTGCAATTATTATCTTTCTTGATAATGTATCTAAAGTTAATGATTTGGTGAAAAAGGTGTCATTATTCACAACACTTTCATGCCCGTTCTCCCATTGGTTAACCCTGTTAAAAAAGTTACCATCTCAAATGCACCTCCTTTAGTTAAAAAAGAAACTCTAGCCAAGGAGCTGTCACGGTATGCCCAACTAGCTTCATCCACAAAGATGTTCCCTTTGAGGTGCAAATCTGTGCTCCTTAAATATGTGAGTGTGTGTGTCACAGAAGGCAGGTTTTTATGATCCAACAAAGACACAGCTAGCGAGCTAAACCTGTCTCTCAGTTTTTAAAAAAAGGGTTTCAATTACATGGTGTTTGCTTCATCTGAGAGCATGAAATGTTTTTGTTGTGGTGGAAAAGGGCATTTAATTCGATCCTGTCCAGAAAGGCTAAGAAACATGCAGCCAGCGGATGATGCAGTTGGAGAGCATGTGCTGGCCAGGGCTCCTGGTGGGGAAGTGGCGATTGCCCCTGCAAAGCCCGCTGAGGCTGCGAGTGGCCCTGCCGTTGCTGTGGGGGACCCTACTGCCGAGGCACTGGTAGAAAAACCATCTTTTTACGAGCAGTAATAGATCTGATGAAAATGACATTGTGAAGAGCGCTGACAGCATAGAAACTGATCTGACTAATGACCAATATGAAGGTGTTTTTGACATAAGTCAGAAAGATTAAACAACTCTTGAGTCTGTGTGTGAGGATTGTTGTGAGGATGACAGTATGTTTGATAAGGATTTATTGAAATTGTCTCAGAAGAGGAAGAGCTCTGAACCTGCCTACTGTAGTACCAAAAGGTTAAAAGCTAAGAGAGGAAACAAAACAGGAGAGAGCAGTATGGAGTTTGAAAGTGATTTGTCCCTGAGCCAGGGACACCAGAATCTGTACTCTCCTGCTGACATCAGGAGGTCCTTACAGAAAACAAAAGCCCTCGGGATGGTGAGAGTGGAGGACTACTTTCCAGACCTGAAGCTTTTTATTGAATCGTCTTGACAAAAAAAAATCTGGACGTTTTGTTGATGATGTGTTGACAGATCAAGAGATTTATCGTTTAAAGAAACTGATTTTTTTTTTTTGTCATAAGTCCAGCTGTAGTGGAGGTGTGGGGATTGTCCTCTAAGAATTTTTTGCCTGTTACTTGTGAAGCAGAGGAAATAGTCAAGGGGTGTTTACTGAAAGTTAAAGTCAAATATGAAAATGTAAATTTAGTTTTTCTCTTTTTTTTTTTTTTTTAACCTGTCCCGTTTGGTTCTTTTGCCATCAGAATTATTGTCTAAAGGCGAAGAAAGATGCCCAACGGATTTATTTTTACAAATGGACCATCCCAGCCTTGCCGTAATGGTCCATCTGATTCACCTTTATTGTTTATTTTATTTTCACTTGCTGAATACGGGACAGACTTCACTGGAGGAGAGAACGTGGAGAAAGAAAGAGGAAAAAAAACCTGAGAAGAGGGACGGGGAAAAGGGCAAAAAACAAAACCAACAGAATAAGCAGACAAAAAATACATATATCGATCACCTGGATCACCTGTTGAGAAAGAAAAAGAAAGCAAGCAGAAGAAGACGAGAGTAATAAACAAGATCACAATGATATATGGGAATATGACAGTAAATACTAAATATTAAACATTATTGTGCAGCACGTGAGATCGACAGCGCACAGTGTGCTTTGAGGTAGGAGCCAAAAACGGTGTAGTTTGTGTGTGTGATCACCCGTGTGTACACCTGTGAGCATGAAACGCGCTTTTTTTAAAAGGTTCCTTCATGTAACGATCCGCTAGAGGTGTGGGGGCCACTGCCCCAACCTCCAGGGCATGAAGCAGGTATGGAGGAGATCAAGACTCCAGACATCCAGAGGCCCCCAGAACACAAGAGACCAAGGAAGACCAACAGAGGGCAGCGCGCCTAACTATCCCAGAAAGAGCTGAGGAGAGTCCCAGATGAGGGGTCACTCAGCAGCCGTGGAGCAGAAGCCAGGGGGGGTTGCAGTGACGTGCCCGTGAGCTCCGCCGGCAGCCAGCTGTGCCTGAGTGGCCGAGCCCCGGGCCGTGAGGCCGAGGGCACCCCATCCCCAAAGTGGCCCGAGCGAGCCCCAGGCTCCAGGCCCCAATAAGCAGCCGCCAAGGAGTGAGCCGGTGGGTACCTGGGCGCCCACCCCCGGACACAGAGAACCACCAGCGCACCGATGTCTGAGGGCGTCTGCCACCGGCAGGGGAAGTGGTGGGGGGAGATAGGCCTCCAAACCTTGGAGGGCCTGAGATGTCCCCAGAGAGGTGGCGTCTGATACCCAAACTGACATATAGACACAAACAAACAGGCACACACAGATACAAACATCTATTCCCACCCTCATGCTCTCATATACAATTGCTCAACACTCACCCAATGTGGAGACAGACATAGAGAGACACTGTACACACAATCACACTCCCCAAGTGTACTCTAAGCCCCGAGTCTAGGTACCCTTGCCCCTGGAGGGGGAAACTGCACCCAGACTCAGGTGGTGTAACCCTTTTCCCTGCGGTGGGGAGAAGCAGACCGCCCCGACTCCGCAGCAGCAGGGAGGCCCCACATTCCAGACCCCAGTCTGACGGCCAACTCCTCCTCCTAGCCCCCCCGCTCCGGCAGGCCGCAGAGAACGGGGGTGTAGGAAGACTCCAAATTTAGTTTTTCTCAATCGAAATGCTCCAACTAAAGGGGTGGACAGGATGGGTTTTTTAAATGATAAGTGATTAGTGATAATAACACTTTAATTTGAGACTTTATGGAACTCTTTGGGCATAGATATTGGTCTCATTTCTATAGACCAAGAAAAAGCTTTTGACCACGTTGAACACCAGTATTTGTGGCAAACTGCTTTTAGCTTCAGCTCAGGTTTTGTAGCAATGATTCAGCTTCTGTACTGTGACATCATGAGTGTACTGAAAATAAATGGAGTCTTGAGTCACCCATTCAATGTTCTAAGGGGGGTGAGGCAGGGCTGTTCTTTGTCAGGGATGATGTATTCCCTAGCAATTGAACCTTTGCTTCAAAAATTAAGACAGGACTTGTGTGGCGCAATGTATCTCTAAAGTTGTCAGCGTTTGCAGATGATTTAATTGTTCTGATCAACTCACACAAAGATATTGAGGTTTCAGTGAACACAGTTTCTCTTTTTGGTTGTTTTTCTTCTGCCAAAATAAATTGGGAAAAGAGTGAGGCTGTAACTGTGACAGGTCAGCTGGGGGATCAGCGCAGGCTGCCTGGAGGCTTAGTATGGAAAAAGGGTGGGCTTAAATATTTAGAGATGTTTCCAGGCAACGCAAATTTTTTGCAGAAAAATTGGGAAAATGTGTTGGATAAAGTGAATGGTCGCCTTTCAAAATGGAGGTGGATTTTACCTAAAATGTCATACAGAGGCCAGGCTCTTGTTATCAATAATCTGGTTTCTTCTGCTCTGTGGCACCGGTTGACTTGTGTTGATCCCCCAGTTACTCTTTTGTCTGACATTCAAAGGATCCTGGTGGACTTTTTTGGGGGATAAGCTGCACTGGATTCCTCAAAGTGTCCTTTTTCTTCCTAGGGGGGAAGGTGGACAAGGTCTGGTCCATTTGGCCAGTACAGGTACTGCTTTTCGCTTTCAGTTTATTCAGAGGCTGCTTACAGGACCCCCAGATCTAGTGTGGAGGAGGGTATCATGCAGTATTCTTCAGCAGCTTGGTGGCATGGGTTTGGATTTATCTCTGTTTCTGATGGACTCAAACTCTTCACTTCTGCCAACTTTTTATACATTTTATAAGAGTGTTTTTTCTGTAAGGGCTCTGCTGAGGAAAAGGAGGCAACAGCAGGCTGATTCTCTGTACTGGCTGCTGGAAGAACCTGTACTGTTTGGCAGCTTGCTGGATTGCCCTGTCTGGGGGAGGACTACTTTATCCACACAGCTCCACGCTGCATGAGTCATTTCTCTGAAGAGGGTGGTAGAGCTAGCTGGACCTTGGCTGGAAAATCCTAAAGGACTCACTGCCCAGCTTGGAATAAGGTCTACTTGAGTTGTTGGTCAGCTTTTGGATCTTTGGAAGCACAAGTTATGTGGAGCTGATTGTACACATTTGGCAGGTTATTGTGAAGGCACTGTGTTTCTAAATCATTTAGACCCGTATGCTTCCATCAGATTGTTTCCTGGTTTTAAGAACTGCTCTCATCCTTTACTGGATGCTGTGGATGTTGCAGGGATGTCCCTAGAAGGGGCCTCTGGGAAAACATTGTATAGGCTGCTTGTAAAAACTCTCAGTCAAAGCAAGCTGAATGGACACAATGACACTGTGGAGGACCCATCTCTCCTTAGCACCTGACATGAAACCAGCATGGAGATCCCTTTATAAGCCTCCCCTCATGAAAAAAAACATGCAGACTTGCAGAATTCTTGTCACGTCTGGCGTGGCAAGATTAGGACCCAAGTTGCAGCTTGAGGTAAGAGTGAACTTTATTTAGAAAGGAGGATGAAAACCAAACAGAAACGGCGAGGCGAGAGTAAACTTAAACTGGAACAACTAAAACCAAACCCAGAGATGCAGAGAGACACGGAGAGACAACGGAGGGAGGTACGCAGGAAGACGAGGGGAATAACACAGACGAACCAGCAACCACTAAGACAGAAGACACGACTTAAATACATCCAGGCTGTATCCCAATTCAGGTTCTGCAGCCTTAAAGTACGCAGCCTCAACGGTCCTCAAGGGCCGCGTACTTAAAGACCGCTAAGGCCGGAAGTGAGAGGCTTGTGAAATGGGACGGTCTAGCCTCTGTCGCGCTGCCCAGGTGGCCTAGCAACCATGATACTAACATCTGGAATCGTTTCATACAGCTTTGTTTGACAGAAATGAAGAAAATCTTTTGTTCATTTGTTTCTACAAGAGCTTTGTGTGATTTGATAAGTATCTGAGGCTGAGACCACAGGACTGTAAAACATGATAGTTGGGCTTCATTTCTGTACTGAACAGTCATTTAAGATTAGCTAGTAAATAACAATTAGCTAATGTTGTTCATGAGACTAAAGTCATCTCACTTTGGTAATGTAAATATAATATGGCCAATAATATAGTTATTATATTAACCATTATTAGTTATTACAGCAGTGAGTTTGAACTCTGTCTCAAATACTGAGCTTCAGTAAAGATTCAAGTTGCAGTTATTTATGTTCTATCACCTTAAATCTTCAGTCAAAGACAAGTATCTCTGACAGTGTATCTATAGATGTATTATATATAAGAGACAAATGTTGTTCTTTTAATATGTTGGCATTACTAAATTTGGCTCAATGCTTACATATATGTGTAAAAAGGAAAATGTACGAGCTGTGATAACTGTTTCTGATAGAATGAAGAGTAGACTGATATATTAAATATTCCTTTATTGGGTGAGAAAATCAGACCATGTCATAACTGCTTTAAGTCATACAGAATAGATATCAGAGCCTTAAACAGGCTGACTTCTGCTAAATGGGTCAAACTGGGCAGAAAGTATACAAACACATAACATCCTTATAGAATATGATGTAACACTATAGATCAACTTACCTCAGAATATATAAAGCATATAAACAATCACAGCAATATGATGCAACAAACACAGCAGTGCTACTAATCCAAAATACTCAAAGCTTCATAGAACTGAAACAAACATTTATTTTTAGCTCCATTCTGCTGCTGATACATACTTTAGGTTTCTGAATATTAAACTTGTTGCTGCCTTTCATAGTGTGTAACTTGAAGGCCCTGAGTACTTTCTCCCACACTGAAAACACTGGGATGATAACATTATTTGAACATTACCTAATAAGACTGATTCAGGACAGACAATTAGTTATTTTAAACTTTCCTAGCAGTCCTTCACAAACAGGGAACAGTCTGTCTATTCTCTCCATCTGTCAGCTGCTGCTGGCTCTTCCTCCTCTCCTCTTCCTCACACACTGCTGAGTTTGTCCTGGTGGATCATCAGGGTGCAAAGCCTCACAGATGATGTGCAGCAGTGGGTCCCTCAGTCTGTCCTCACTCTGGACACTTGCAGTCGTCACACATGGAAATCAAATGTGTGATAAGCTGCAGGATTCAAACACAAGTGTAACTTATAAATACATGTTCATACTTTTATTCCACAATCAGAGAGAAAGAAACAGAGAGAGAGTGCAGGACAGACAGACAGGTGACAGTCTCAGGTGTATACACTGCTACAAAACAGCACAAGAGAAGGAGGATTTAGTGTTTGTGTTATTACGAGTGCTAAACAAGAAGAGTTCCCAGATGGTCCAGTGGACACATGTGTGACTCCTGTGATTAAAGCATCTTTCTTTCAGCTTAACGAGTGAACCGTCAGCTCGTTCAAACACACGTTAAAGTCCGTTTGGCTCGACACCACCGAACAGAGGCAGCAATATAACATAGCTAACATTAACAGTGCAGTGAATCCTGCTTGTGCCGTCATATTCAGGACTGCAAACCGAGCAGCATCACTGACTTTCAGCTTGTTGTGTTTGTGGATATATGACTGACTTTAATTATCCATAAAATCATCACATTCTCTGTAAGATTAAGGTCAACTATATATATATATTTAGAAGTAAAGGCTTTAAAACCAAGTTACCGCTGAAAGTACAAACATCACTAATGTCACACAACTTTGCCGACATGTGGCCAACAGTAATGTTTTAATGTTCTTTGTTATTAAACATCCGCACATAAATAAGTGACATAATATTCAATACTTACTTTTGACAGTTCACTCTTCTGCTGCTCCCTTCTGACGTATTTTGCTGCAAAATTATCCACACCCACCGCTGTGCTATGAATTGAGGGATATATGGGACCATGAAGCGTGCACCGGACCACACTTGATATTTGAGGAAATCAATGGCGCATTTGGGGTATGCATTTGAAGTGCACTTTGAATTGGGACAGCCGTCGTCACGTGGCGGTGGCGTAATCGCACTTAAAATGCGTACTTCAAGCGTGCAGACTCTGAATTGGGACACAGCCAAAGACTTGTTTCATCTCTGACATCTTCTTAAAGTCACGCATCACTAACATCTCATATGACTTCAGATCCCTTCTGTTCCCCACCTGCCCTGTAGGTGGCCTCATTATGTTCCCACTGTTCCCAGTCACCTGGCCCCTCCTCCATCAGCACACCTGTTCCCTGCTCCTCCTCCTGCATGTACAGAAAATCTAAACACCCTGTGGTAGTGATGGCCAAATGTAGCTTTCTGAAGCATTGAAACTTGTGTTAAAAAATGGTTCATTACCCGAGGCTTTTTAATACAGCCCTCTCTGGAGACATCTGGTGGCCAACAAATGAATAACAGCTTGAATCTTCAAATAAAAGTGTACTGCTTCATTATGCCTGCCCACTCTACAGAGCAGAGTTCACAATTCTGTCTGATACTGGGTCGCCTTGTTGTTGCTTTGAACATGAATTTCTTTTGGGTGAAAAAATTATGTCTATTTGTTAAATAAATACATTTGATGAATAAACATTCCTTATTTAAACACGTGCCATTATGTGCTCTTTCTTTGCTTCTGACTTCTTGATATTGGTAAATACAATAGATGAAAATACATTATGGAGAATGCTTCTGAACTGAAAGCTTTCTGTTCTTGCTGACCAAAATCAACTCAAAATGCTCCCACATGTAAGAACCTCCTCTCTTCCTCACTGGCTCATTTGAAAAAGTTATTTTTGTTTAAAATATTTTGCTCATGGCAAACAAAAGGCTACATCCTCATTGGCCGACCTGCCCAGGAACCTTTAATGTAACCCGACACAACCAGATCCATGTTTGGATATTGACATAATTTCATTCACACAACATCTTCAATAACAGAGTCTGAATGAAGTTCAGATGTCAATGCTACTCATTGATTGGACAGTTGGTTTCAGCTCTGCTCTCAGTCTTTACTCAACAGGTGAAGGTAGAAAGTGTGAATGGATCTATAGACTGGAAACTGAGAAAATCACTGTGAATATTTGCAGTATAAACATTTATGTTCCAAATAAAGTGAATAGTGTGGTTGTGTTGGAGCTGTGATCAGTGTGTTTAGCTACAACAGAGATTGATGTTTTCACACATCAGCTTGTGAACTTTACTCTGACTTAGACTCAGTCTGAGCAGTCAGGCAACATATTTGTGAATCAGCACATGAAGGTGTGGCCCTCTCACACTCTTCAGGTTTAGTCCTGCCTCCTTCCAGGAAGCAGCTCACCTGTGTGTCTGTGTTTAGTGTCCAAGTGTGGAGTGGAGCTTGTTGTTCGTGTATCTCTTTAAAGAAACTGTAAGTTTGCTTTATTTTCTCCTTTAACAGTTTATCTTTGGTAGTTTTACTATTGGTTTCTGCTGTGTAATATTTGGACGTGATTTTCAGCTCTTGTTTCAGGACAAACTTTTGATCACTCTTGTGTTTAAGGACAAATCCACATGATTATAGATTATTAATTGACTGGAATCCACACTGGTTATAAGAAAATCTGCACTGAAACATTTGTTACTGTGATAAACAGTTTAAATGAATCTGTTTGAAACTTTAGACACTGATCATCACTGATGGAACGTTGTTCTTCCTTTAACTGGAAACAATCAGATATGATCAGTCTGTTCTTAGAAGTCGACTTTCAGGTTTTACTGAAGTGACACTGAAAAAACAGAAAGTCAATCATCTCCAGCTCAGGTCAGGTTTACTGCAAACAAAGTTGATGAAAATGAAACCTAGAAGTTTACAAACATTGAACATTTCAAAATGATCAGGTTCTTCCAATCACACCTGTTCATGCTTTTCTTTGATAAGGGCTCAGTTTATTCATGAAAAACAGAAGAATAGTTTTATAAACTGAAAGAGCTCAGTGAAACATAGCTTTAATAACCTGGTTAATATGAAGACGTGGGGAGTGTTCAGCTAAACATTCCTCTGCTGACAGCTGATGATTGAGGCGCCACAGAAACTGATGGAGTGATAGAGCAGAACAGGTCGTGAGACATCTAAAATCACTCAAAGCATTTTTGTTTCTCACGAATATGATGGAAGCCAGTGAGGGAACTAATGCTGACTTAAATGAACAGCTCCAAAGTATGGAGGCCCTCACGACACTTCCTGCCGGTGACTGATGCCCTCAGGGGTCGGTGCATTGGTGGTTCTTGGTGTCCGGGGCTGGGCGCTGAGGTATGTACCAGCTCACTGGCGCCTATCGCTCGGTCAGGCCTCTTCCGGGGCAAAGTGGGCCCTCAGGCCTCCGGCCTCTGGGCCTGCAGCTCGGTTCACTCTGGCACAGCTGGCTGCTGGCAGAGCCGGCGGGCACGCCGGTGCAGCTCCCTCTGGCTTCTGCTCCGTGGCTACTGGGTGACCCCTCATCTGGGGCTCTCCTCAGTTCTTCCCAAGAGGGTGGCACAGATGCCCCTCCAGTGGTCCTCCTTGGGCTCTCGTACTCTGGGGCCTCTGGATGTCTGGAGCCTGGATCTCCTCCATGCCTGCTTCATGCCCTGGGGGACAGGGCTATGGCTCTCTACACCCTCTAGCAGACCGTTGCATGGGGAAACCTTTTGTATACAAGCGCGCTGATCCACACAGGTGTGCACACGGGTGTTCACTGTTCATAGACATAAACTACACCTTTATTGGCTGCTATTTCCAAGCACATTGTGCGTTGTCTGTCCTGCTTGCTGCACAACAACATTTAATATTTAGTATTTACTGCTGTTTTAACTTAGCTAGATTAACATGATGGTGTTGTGTTTAGTATGTTGCTCTGTTTTTTTTTTGCTTGTTTTCTCTTCTTTTTCTCTCAACAGGTGATCCAGGAGATTTTTTCCTCCTCTTTCTCTTTTTAAGTGCCCTTTCTCACTGTCCCTCTTCCCTTCTGTTTTTCTTTTCCTTTATCTTTCTTTCTCCCTTTCCTATCCCTCAGTCATGTCTGTCCCGTCTGTAACAACTGAAAATAAAAAAAAATAAAAAATAACTACAAAGGTCGATCAAATGGACCAATACGGCAAGGCCGTGATGATCCATTTGGCAAAGTAAATCCATTGGGTATCCTTGTTGGTCTTCAGACAACAATTCTGACGGCTAAAGAACCAAATGGGACAGACAAAAAAAAAAAAAATATATATATATATATATATATATATATATATATATATATACACACATATATATTTTATTTTATTATTTTTTTAAATGAATGCTCATAATCCACTTCTACTCTTATCTTCTATTGTAAACAATTTTATTGGGATTATATGTAAATATTGTAGGGATTGTTCTAATATTTTATACCTTAAAGGTTTTTGAAACATGTCTGTGTCCATCAATTCATTTGATTCTGTAATGTTATGGGAACTTGATAATTATCAATCCCATTATGTTATTTTAATAAGAACCAAAACTGAATGAAATGAAAAATGGAATGAAATGAGGCTGAATTCATTCAAGGTTAACATTCAGAAACTTCTAAAAACCTGCCTTCTCCTTTCTGTCCTACTTCAGGTGGAGTCCCGCCTCCTTCCAGCAAATACCTCACATGTGTCTCTGCGTTTAGTGTCCAGGTGTGGAGTGGGAGCTTGTTGTTTGTTTCTCTGTGTGGAGAAACTGTAAGTTTGCTTTGTTTCTGCTTTAAACCGCTTGTCTTTAGTACTGCTGACCTCTCTCGAGCATTTTGGAGCTCTGTTAATAACTTGTTGTTGCTGTTGATTCTTCACAAAGATCAGGTGTGATACAAACTGAAACTATGCTGCATGCAGTTTCTAGTTTTTCTAATTTAAACATGTGAAGAATGCTTCTTTAGCGGAAAACATCGAATATCAGCTTTGTTTCTCATGATGTGAGACAAAAGAGAGATCTTTTCCATATTCTACTTTAAAAAGAAAAAAAGAAGAAAATTTATTTGTATAGCACATTTAAAAACAACAGAGTTGACCAAAGTGCTAAGTGCAAAGTGTTTTAAAAACAAGAGAAAACAATAGAGAACCAAATATAAATAAATTAGAAACAAATACAGATAAATAAGAAGACAGTGAATTAACAATAAAAGCATAAAACAGACCTGATGGTTGTCACACTGAACTCGAATTAAAAGACAAAGTAAAAAAAAAAAAAGTGTGTTTTAAGATGCAATTTAATAGATTGAATAGACTCTGAAATACGAATCTCCTTATTCCAGAGTCTGGGTGCTGCTACTGCGAAGGCCCGATCTCTATGCTTCAATCGAAACCTTGGTTGTGCATCTGGTTAGAAGATCTCAGCACTCTTTTGGGGTCATACACATTGAGGAGTTTGTTTAAATAACTAGGCACCATTTTATTTAAATCTATAAAAATGAGCAAAAGAATCTTAAAATCGATAAGATATTTTATAGGGAGCCAGTGTAAATTTGCTAAAACTGGAGTGATGTTTTCATACATTCTAACACCTGTTAAAAGATGTGCAGCATTATTTTGGAATAACTGCAAGTGATGGAGAGATGGTGCTGAAGACTCAAATAGAGAGAATTGCAGTAGTCCAGTCTAGAGGTGATGAGCCATTAATAAGTGTTTCTAGGTCTCTCGGAGGAAGATGAGGCTTAGCTTTAGCAACTGATAAAAACACAACTGTGGACACTTGCTTCTCTAATTTAAAGGAGCCATCTAAAAACACTCAGATTCCTCACAGTGTGAGAAAGATGAGAAGCAAGAAGACCAAGGATATCAGTTAACTTGTTTAAAGGGACATGAGTTCCAAAAACCATAACTTCAGTCTTATGAAGTGATTTCTGTAATACAAACATCTAGACCATATGACAACACCAGATCGACTGGATGACTTTTTTTGGGAGTTGGATCATGTGGTTGCAAATTTTGAAGCCATCTTGTTAACTTTCTCCCACTAACGATATGGAGATCCAACCTCTTTAGATCCAGTTAAATCAAGACACACAAAAATATGCTCTGTAAAAGAATAGAATTCTTGGAACAGAGTTTAATACACTGAATCATATGAACAGCAGGGAAAATACATACAGACTTTTAGCAAGAAAATTACAAAGCAGATAGCAAGCAAAGCAAAACCCCGGGGAGTACAGCCTTAAGCACAGACAGCAGAGCAACACAGATGGACAGAGAGAAACAGCAGAAGGGAAAAAGTGCTGGGGGTGTCCTGTGGTCCCCTAATATATAGGGACCAGTATCCCCACCCTCTGCTGCTGGGTAACTTTCCCACCCATTCAAACACAGCTGCAGGGGTCAGGTAGCAGCCAAGGTCTTGGCCAGAAGCCAGTGAGAACTCCAGCAATGGCGTTATTATTCTGCCACTATGAGCGCACGTCAAAAAATTTGAAGGTGCAAGTGTTGAACTTCAAGGAGAAATTTATTTAGAGTGAAGAAAAGCTAAATTTGATTGAACAAAATTCATTGCTGCATGCAAAAATGTATTTCAGTGTTTGGTATTACCTATGCACACAAACAAACAATAGCAGCCCCTCTCGCTAAGTTTTTGTATTTGCGCTCGCTTGCAATGTGTTGGTTGCGCTCTCAACATTTCTGCCCGTGCGCGCTCAACTCTTTCTGCACACCGTTATATTTTTGCCACATACCAGCCAATGACAGACTTGGATGCAAAAAAAAAAAAAGTGCAATATCCCAGAATCCATTTCGTCCAAAACTCAAACGATTAGTACACTGAGCTGTAACTACTAAATGTTTCCTTCAGTCTAAATTAAAAATACACAGTCAGAAAACACCAGTCTGGCATGAACTGAATTTAAGACTAGTGGTCTTACTGTGAACCTGACTCCTCCTTTCTGTGGCTGTGTACAGGCAGGAGTGGTGGTAAGGAGGACCCAGAGTGCAGACTCCGGAGACAGACGTGAACTCAAAAAACAGCTTTAATGCTGAACTCAAAGTAACAAACTTCCAAAATACAAAGACTAAACGCAGGCAGAACACACAGCATAAATGAGGGTAGATCGCAACACGGATACAGAGAAACACAGGGCTTAAATGCACAGAAGGAGCAATCAGGGAATGGGAAACAGGAGGGAAACACAGCTGGGGCAAATCAGGGCTGACCAGACAAAGCAAAACAGAAGCAAAACCAGACGCATTAACATGAGACACGGAGTTTCGAAGTAAAACAGAAAACACAGACTGAACTTACAGACACAGACTCACAAGCAGGCACTGCAACAGAGGGAAGAGAGACTTGGGACACTGACACAGAATAGAAGGAGTATGGAAACCAAAACCTTCACAAAAATAAACTAAGAAGAGAACAGAAATAAAGGGTACAAAACTGAAGCCACTGGGTCAATGACCCAGGATCCCTGACAGATGGCAGCTTCCTCTGCCTCACACTTCTGTCTGACTGCATTCAGCTGGCAGTGAGAGGAAGCGAGACAAAGCCGAAAAGAGGCAGTTGATGTTTGGACAGCACACGTGATGGAAAGGAGGATTTCAGTTGATGTGCACTTGAATGATTTGTGTTTCCTCTGCAGGTGAAGGTAGAAAGTGTGTGTGAGCTGATGTGAATTCAGCAGCATGGATAAGTGTGAGGACCGAGAGGAGGGAGTCCCTCCCTCTAAAACCACTCTGTGTGGGGAACATGAGAGCCAGACCAAAGCTCAGAGGTGAGATGACCATCTCTAACTGTCCATGACTCTTCGCCATGTCACAGCTCAGCACTCACTTCACTGCTCCATCATTATTCACAGGAACCAACCTGGACCTCCACCCAGCTCTGTGTCCTTACAGTGTGACACGTCTAAAGATGAAGCCATTGAATTTAAAAAGGGGCAGACCTCTGCTGCATACAGGCGAGCTGTTAGCACCATGAATTCTATGATGTCAGTTCAGTGTCTGATTGAAATGTTGATGATTTTTTTTATTTATTTAATCTTTCATGGTTTCTAAATTGCATCTCTGTAGGAGACCAGTAGCTCAAAGGACATACAAGAAAAAACAAGGAACTAAATGTAAACATGAACCTGAACCCAGCTCTGTGTCCTTAAAGAGTGACGCGTCTAAAGATGAAGCCATTGAATTTAAAAAGGGGCAGACCTCTGCTGCATACAGGTGAGCTGTTAGTAATGTGAAGAATTTGAGAGGTGTCTTGATGCATGCTCAATCCTCCAGGTAAATAAATCCCCAAAGTTGATTCTGTTCATCTTGACATAGAGTTTTCAGTGGGAGAAAGGATGCTGAATGGAGGATAGGGACAAGTGGATAAGAAATGTGTCTGACAGCCAACTGACTCAAACAGAGACAAACAACAGAGGCTTGAACTTTCCTGTGACGCTGATACTAATCCCGCTAGTGGAACTGATCACAGCCATAGAAACAGCAAAACAGAAACCGCCCACATAATCCAACATCAACATGAAGGATAGGAATGCACTCACAACAATTAGTATTGACAACAACAACATTATCATCCTTGCGGCAGACAAGGGTATGTTGCTAAACCAGAAAGACTGAAGCAGTTAGAACAAGACAAAGCTATTGACCAGACCTCGTACCACAGTCTTTACACAGAGGAATCTACACCAAGTCTGTATGGTTTACCAAAGATACATAAACAGGGTGCAACTTGAAGACCAATTGCCTGTATGATCAACACAGTCACATATAACATCTATAGGTTTCTGGCTTTGATCCTCAACCATTTGTAGACAGTTTTGAACACCACATCCAGATCACTTTGGATTTTGTTGAGAAGGTGAAAGATGTCATTATGGAGGCAGATGAAACAATAGTCTTGTACAATGTTACATCTGCCCTCACTTGTATCCCAGTCACGGAAGCTTTGGAGCTATTTCGTAAGAGATTACAGGATGACCCCAACCTACCTAGTTCACATACAAGGGTCAATACTACAGGCAGAAACATGGGGAGAACAAACAACCTCTGGCGAAGCAGATGGCACAACACAGAAGAGCTACCTCGCCAGGCCAGGACTCTGCAGTCTATTTACACCTACAGGCCAGTGGACACTCTTTCAATGATGTGGATGTACACATCCTGGAAAGGGAGGAACGCTGGCTTTAACAGGTAGTCAAGGAGGCCATTTACGTGAAAAGGGAAAGACCATCTCTGCATCGAGGAGGGGGCCTAAGGGGAAAATCTTTCACCATCTTACAATGCTGTGATTGCAGCCATTCCCCAACTCTCTGTGAATGGTACTCATGGTCTTCTATGGTCATGACCATTTCCATGTTATTGATCAAGGAACGGACATCACGGCCCATTGTTCATTCACTGGTGCTTAGGGCTGTTCGATATAACGATATATATCGGATGACGATAGCGTAAAATGAAACGATAGACGTTTTTCTATCGTTTGTTTCGTGGTGTCGCAAAATAAACTGTTTACGGCAATATTTTTTCATTATTTTGATGGTCACTGTAGTGGCTATATTAATTTCCTAAAGTTCTCTCTTTCTCTTATATTTAATTTAACCACACTACAGACAGACAAGCGCTTGTTTTTATGCGTTGTCGTTAGCAACAACGACGGTAAAACCACCTCGTGTCTGCTTGTTTATTTTCCACATAAACCTTTCACAATAAAGCTCAAGATCCTGTTGAGACTTTTCAAAATAAACTGAATCACGTGAAAGATGCAGAGCTTTTACGGATGAGAAGCAAAAAAGAGCTGTCAGGTGCTAAAAAATAAACCTTAGACTCAAACGTTAGAACAGGCTTTTCCCCGCAGCACGCTGTGTAATAAATACTAACAAAGAAAACGGCGGCCATTACAACCTATGTCTAAAAATGTATCGTTTCATGCATCAGTTAAAACACTCGACTCCAGGTACGCGACGCCCAGCTGGAAACACTTCACGCAAGTCGAGCTGCCCGACATTCACAGAATTTACAGAAAATGTTACATTTTTGTGATTTATGTCGTTATCGGACGATAGATGTCTTAATATCGGGATATGAGATTTTGGTCATATCGCACAGCCCTACTGGTGCTAGGTTCAGTCATTGTGTAAATGTACTGTTTATAAGCTTGGGGAAACCTGCAGTCAGCTGAGACTGAAGAAGTTATGATGATAGGATGAGTGATGAAACGTTTCTCTGACTGAAGATGAACAGAATCGACTTTTGGGATCTTTGAAAGATGATTTAACTGCTTGATGTTGTTGGATGTAAACAGAAATGCAAACACATCATTCCATCAATCCCATTTAAACTGTGTCTTTAAGTTAACACGAATTTACAGCATGGAGCCCTGTTCTAAAAAAATGTGATAGATTTAACTCTGTCTCTGAAGCTGGATTTTTTTAAAATAGATATTTAAAGTTTTAGAACATGTTTAGTGCCGTCTTGTCCAGACAATGACATCCCAAAGTTGTTTGGCTGTTGCTCATACTCTTACGTTACTTTATGTTTCCTAACTAGTTACAGAATCGATACCTCAGAGGAAAATAACAACAGTAATTCTAAAAATCAGTCCAAGGGGATCAATGTTGAACTGTCCCTAGGTGCAAAAATGAGTTAATGTTAAAAACAATAATATGCTCTTCACTTTCACTTGATTTTCACTGAGTTATCAATTCTGTCAGTAGTTAGCTACAATAAACTTATGTACAGTGGGATGCAAACGTTTGGGCAACCTCGTTAATAGTCATTATTTTCCTGTATAAATCGTTGGTTGTTACAATAAAAAATGTCAGTTAAATATATCATATAGGAGACACACACAGTGATATTTGAGAAGTGAAATTAAGTTTATTGGATTTACAGAAAGTGTGCAATAATTGTTTAAACAAAATCAGGCAGGTACATAAATTTGGGCAATGTTGTCATTTTATTGATTCCAAAACCTTGAGCCGCTTGAGGTTTGCTAAAGCACATTTGGACAAGCCAGCTTCATTCTGGAATAAGGTGCTGTGGACTGATGAAACTAAAAAGGAGTATTTGGGCATAACAAGGGGCGTTATGCATGGAGAACACAGCATCCCAAGAAAAACACCTGCTACCTACAGTAAAATATGGTGGTGGTTCCATCATGCTGTGGGCCTGTGTGGCCAGTGCAGGGACTGGGAATCTTGTTAAAGTTGAGGGACACATGGATTCCACTCAGTATCAGCAGATTCTGGAGACCAATGTCCAGGAATCAGTGACAAAGCTGAAGCTGCGACGGGGCTGAATCTTTCAACAAGACAACGACCCAAAACACTGCTCAAAATCCACTAAGGCATTCATGCAGAGGAACAAGTACAACGTTCTGGAACGGCCACCTCAGTCCCCAGACCTGAATATTAATGAAAATCTGTGGTGTGAGTTAAAGAGAGCTGTCCATGCTCGGAAGCCATCAAACCTGAATGAACTAGAGATGTTTTGTGAAGAGGAATGGTCCAAAATACCTTCAACCACAATCCAGACTCTCATTGGAACCTACAGGAAGCGTTAAGAGGCTGTAATTTCTGCAAAAGGCAGATCTACTAAATATTAATTTCATTTCCTTTTTTTGTGCTGCCCAAATAAATGCACCTGCCTTATTTTGTTTAAACAATTATTGCACACTTTCTGTAAATCCAATAAACTTCATTTAACTTCTCAAATATCACTGTGTGTGTCTCCTATATGATATATTTAACTGACATTTTTATTTTTTTATTGTGACAACCAACGATTTATACAGGGAAATAATGACTATTAACCAAGTTGCCCAAACTTTTGCATCCCACTGTAAATATGTTGCAGCACCAATCTGGTGAAATGTTCTGTACAACCAAAGGATGGCACTAAACACAAGTTTAACTCTAACATCTCGGACAGTGTTAAATCTAGGACAGCATTTAGAGCAGAGCTCTGACAAAAGAAGTCAAGAACTCTGAAGAATTAAACACCAGATATAAAAATACGCTTAATCACAGGCAAAACTAATTCAACAGGCACAAAGGAATCACAAAGGAACTTGTATTCAAAATATCAGCTGGACACACTACAAGCTCCAATTTGCTTTTGATGTCAGAATAGCCAGCAGATTGGCTGAACACCTAAATATAGTTTAAGAATTAATTTCTATTCACGAGAAGCATCTATGTGTCTTTTCTGGTTTTTGTCTCTCTGGGGACAGATTTCATGTGGACTAACTCTTCATGATTCCTCCACAGGGTGGATCAGGCGAGCTCAGAGGTTCCCAGTGGTCAGTCTGCCCAGCAGCATCAAACACAGCTGGACTCCATATTTATGGTCTGTACATGTACAACAGCTTCTTTTACATGTATTGAGTTCAGTCATCTCCATTTGTAAACCATTGGAATGTCAGTACGTCCAAAATGAATCTGTTGTTTGGCTCCGTAACAAGTATTTTGTTCCAGTTGCTGGAGGACTCCATCATCAATTTTGTGAAGAACGAGCTTAAGAAAATACAGAAGGTTCTGAGTCCAGGTTACCCAGAATGCTTAGAGAGTCAGAGGGAGGATGAGGAGGAGCAGCAGAGGAGGAGCAGCAGAGAGGCGTTTGTGAAGATCACCCTGGACTTCATGAGAAGAATGAAGCTGGATGAGCTGGCTGACCGTCTGCAGAGCAGTAAGTAGATTTCATTAAAGATCTAAGTTGCTGGTGTTCAATAGAGAATTTACTAATTTCAAAATACTTAGACCAACACATAAAAATGATGATATATATGGAATTTAAATTGTCTACTCGTTTTATCAAAACAGTAAACAGTACCTTATGTTGTATTTTTTTTTTTTCTCTGAAAACTTCAAGCTGCAATTTGTCCTCACAAACTTAAATCTACACTAAAGGAGAGGTTCCAGTGTGTGTTTGAGGGGATCGCTAAAGCAGGAAGCCCAACCCTTCTGAATCAGATCTACACAGAGCTCTACATCACAGAGGGAGAATCTGCAGAGGTCATTGATAAACACGAGGTCAGACAGATTGAAACAGCATCCAGGAAACGAGACAGACCAGAAACATCAATCAGACAAGAAGACATCTTTAAAGCCTTACCTGGACGACTTGAACCAATCAGAACAGTGCTGACAAAGGGAGTGGCTGGTATTGGGAAAACAGTCTTAACTCAGAAATACACCCTGGACTGGGCTGAAGACAAAGCCAACCAGGACATCCAGTTCATATTTCCATTCACTTTCAGAGAGCTGAATGTGCTGAAAGAGAAAAAGTTCAGCTTGGTGGAACTTGTTCATCACTTCTTTACTGAAACCAAAGAAGCAGGAATCTGCAGCTTTGAAGACGTCCAGGTTGTGTTCATCTTTGATGGTCTGGATGAGTGTCGACTTCCTCTGGACTTCCACAAAACTACAATCCTAACTGACCCCAGAGAGCCCACCTCAGTGGATGTGCTGCTGATAAACCTCATCAGGGGGAAACTGCTTCCCTCTGCTCACCTCTGGATAACCACACGACCTGCAGCAGCCAATCAGATCCCTCCTGACTGTGTTCACAGGGTGACAGAGGTCAGAGGGTTCACTAATTCACAGAAAGAAGAGTATTTCAGGAAGAGATTCAGAGATGAGGAGCAGGCCAGCAGAATCCTTTCTCACATCAAGACTTCACGAAGCCTCCACATCATGTGCGACATCCCAGTCTTCTGCTGGATTACTGCTACAGTTCTGGAGAATGTGCTGAAAACCAGAGAGGGAGGACGGCCGCCCAAGACCCTGACTGAGATGTACATCCACTTCCTGGTGGTTCAGGCCAAAGTGAAGAAGCTCAAATTTGATGGAGGGACTCAGATAGATACACACTGGAGTCCAGAGAGCAGGATTATGATTGAGTCTCTGGGAAAACTGGCTTTTGATCATCTGCAGAAAGGAAACTTGATCTTCTATGAATCAGACCTGACAGAGTGTGGCATCGATATCAGTGCAGCCACAGTGTTCGCAGGAGTGTTCACACAGATCTTTAAAGAGGAGAAAGGACTGTACCAGGACAAGGTGTTCTCCTTTATTCATTTGAGTGTTCAGGAGTTTCTGGCTGCTCTTCACGTCCATCTGACCTTCATCAACTCTGGACTCAATCTGCTGGAAGAGCAACAAACCACCTCCCAGAAGTCTGAAACAACTGAATCTTCAGCGACTCACTTCTACCAGAGTGCTGTGGACAAGGCCTTACAGAGTACAAACGGACACCTGGACCTGTTCCTCCGCTTCCTCCTGGGTTTTTCACTGCAGACCAGTCAGAGTCTCCTACAGGGTTTGCAGACACAGACAGGAAGTAGTTCACAGACCATTCAGGAAGTAGTCCACTACATCAAGAAGAAGCTCAGTGAGAATCTGTCTGCAGAGAAAAGCCTCAATCTGTTCCACTGTCTGAATGAACTGAATGATCGTTCTCTAGTGGAGGAGGTCCAGCAGTACATGTGCTCAGGAAGTTTTTCCCTACGTAATCATTCCCTGGATCAGTGGTTAGCTCTGCTCTTAATCTCAGTCTCATCAAAAAAAGATGCAGACCCAAAGACATTCTCTTCAGATGACGCTCTTCTGGAGCTACTGCCAGAGGTCAATGCCTCTAATAAATCTCTGTAAGTAAATATGTGCTGATGCCTTTATTTCGTAAATGTTTATTCTAGTTAACATAATTCAGGTGTGCACAGTTTGAAAAAACTGTAATGGTGCAGGGGTTTGAAAAATATATAAAACATTAACATTGTCATCAGTACTCAATCCAACTGTTAATGCATATGTAGCAGCAACGATTGTCAGCATTTCTGACAAAAAAAAAAAACTAGGTCCAGTTGTTGTTAAAGTAATGTCCAGACCCACCCTGTAGTGATAAGTGCTAAACATCAACTCTTTACAAACAAATACAAAAACAGAAAAAAATAATCACACATTTTGTTCATACCAACACCACATAGAATAAACCAGTGTTCTGTTACTGCACTGTTCTCTCTTCACTTCTACCTCATTTCCAAAATACTGCTCTGCTACAGTCGGCCTTGCTTGTACAATCACCCGAATTTCACCAGCTGCTGGTGAACTTAATCATTTTCCTCATGTTGCTTGTGGGTTAGGGTTGCCAGTTCTAAGAATAATATCTCACTGTCTTTATTTTCTACAACTTTGTCTCATTTCCCTCGCCCTTGATTCCTCTACACTGGTTAGTCCTGTCCTCCCTTTCAGTCTTTGTTGTGGTTTTTTGTTCAGTTTCATATTTAATTTCTTACTGACTTCTATCACTGAGTGAATTGCTTGCTCTTTTAGTGTGTATATCCTCTGCACCCTGCACTTTGGGTCAGTCCTGTTCCACAAATGGTGCGATTCGTGACAGATTGTGACAGAATGTCATGACCAGTATGGACCTGTGAAAAAGTACCATTAACACTGTGGAAAATAAGGCACTAGACTGCTGAATTTATCCTGCTTCTCTGTGGATGACCCTCATGTAAGGATTTTGGTAATTGATCTGCTTCTGCAGGAATAATTGCCAAGAAGTCTTTACTGCTCCAACCTCCCAGCCTTGTCCCAATTACCTAACCTTGGAGCCTTGAGTGGAGATCACACTCTCTATCTGCACTCCTCAAACCCTAGTTGGTGCTAGGACTCTGTCTCTTCCTGTTTCCTCCTGACCTGGGTTGTTCTGCTTAAGCCAACACATTACCAAAGTCATGTGAAGGAGTGGTATTGCTCCATGTGTTGGAGCTAACAGCCTGAGAAATTTAGCTTCATATTCATATACTAGCTAATCCCGAGGCTGCTCTTCCTGGGCCTTAGCTAGTTGCCACATAAGCCCATAAGTAAACTTTTAATCATCCTTCAGATGACTTGACAATGGTCTATCTTTAGACCAGCAACTTCACCATGGTTGGCTGTGTGCTGTGATGTTGTGCTGAGCAGCCATGCTGCCTGACCATCACTGAGCCTCCTTATTGTTCGTGTGCATTGGTTCTACCTCATGCACCTTTTTTTCAGTGTTCAGAGGATCTATGGCCTGTTTTGGCTTCAGAATATCATACGCAGAGGTCCCACTATCATGTTATATATTTAGGTTTATTAGACTAATTTGGTTCACTTACAATCTTGTCATTCCAAAAAATCTGATCTTCATTTCTAATACATAAACTTTAATCAGCAGAATGTAACTACATCATCCTCTGATGTTAGTAATCATTTCTTGGTTTTTTTAAAGTTTGTGGGAAACTTGTGTAAAAAGCATGTATAAAAAGATCCATTGAAAAATTATATAAATGAACCTTGTATGTTTTGGACAACAATATATAAAAGTAATGAGAAAGTGGCCACTTTCATGAGTAAATCATATAAGCCTTATATGATTCAGTATATGCAGCAAGCTAAAGCTGATGCAAGTCTTTTATCATTTTTTCCTATTTCTTTTCTATATGGGTTGTCAACAACTCGGCCAGCAGGTGTCAGAAACTGTGGCAGAGCACCTCAAAGGATGCCTTAGTGTAAGGCTAAAAAAAACCCAAAAAACAACCTAATTCACATACAAATATATTTTACTTGCTGCTTTACTTTTGGTTTTTCCTGAGAACAATAATTTTCCTCTTAAGTTGACATTTTGGATAATTTTCTTCATGTACACATTTTAATCGGGACACTGTTTTTATAAATTGGTTTAGTTTAATCACAAACTGCATTACTTTTTCAGACTGAGTCTCTGTAACCTGTCAGAGACAAACTGTGAAGCTCTGTCCTCAGTTCTCAGCTCCCAGACCTCCAATCTCAGAGAGCTGGGCCAGAGTAACAGCAACCTGCAGGATTCAGGAGAGGAGCCTGATGGACTGAAGAGTCCACAGTGTAAAACTCTCAGGTCAGATCAAAAGAGATATATATCTCATTATATATCTAACTGTCACAATAAAAAATCAAGAGGACAAAATAGTACAATCAGTTGTTAAATGTCATAGTTCTTTACTCCTGATTACTTTTTACCAGTATTTTTGTTTGTTGTTGTTGTTGTTGTTTTTCAGAGTGATGGGCTGTGACCTCTCAGAGAAAAGCTGTGAAGCTTTGTCCTCGGTTCTTAGTTCTCAGTCCTCTAGTTTGGGAGAGCTGGACCTGAGTAACTCCGATCTCACGGGAATGAAGCTTCTTTGTGATGGACTAAAGAGTCCATACTGTAAACTGAATACTCTTAGGTCAGACCAAACTATATATTTGTTTTCATCATCTGACAGAATTAATAATTTTTTTTTTTTTTAGCCAAAGGAATGACTGGGTCCAGAGAAAAGACAGTATTAGATCTTGCTAAAATAATAATACAGCATTTCACTTTAACAAAAAGGTTATTTTTTCATGTTTGTTAATCTGTCCTTTTTCAGACTGAGTCACTGTAGCCTCTCAGATGGAGATTGTGAAGCTCTGTCCTCAGTTCTCAGCTCCCAGTCCTGCAGTCTGAAAGAGCTGGACCTGAGTAACTCTGACCTGAAGGATTCAGGAGTGAAGCTTCTGTCTGATGGATTAAAGAGTGCAAACTTTGAACTGGAAACTCTCAGGTCAGGTTTCAACCTTTTGCACTGATTATTATTTAAAATCTATATCCAATTGTTCTATAAAAAAGTGAATCTTTAAAGAATTTTATTAGACTTTAAATTATTGTTTGAGATTTTTCAGAGTCACCTTTCTTTAGTGATGTATTCAAAGAAAATTACATGGCGCTGGTAAAGTTAAAGATTTAGGATCATTTGTCCATATTATATTTTTATTAAGGAAATATCCAAATCAGATTTGTAGGGGTTTATTATTTTTCTTAATGCAGAATAATCTATTTATTAATGCCACATCTCCACATAAAACCTTAAGAAACTATACATTTTAACGCTCTATTCCCCAATAAAGTTCTCATAAAGGAGGATTATAATAGAATTCTAACAGAAATGTGATGAGCAGCATAATCAATTAAATATGGCTTTAAAAACACACTGGATAATGTTGGTTATGAGTTTGTTTTCATTTAGAATGTCCTTGAACGTGGATTGAAAATAAATATGTAGAACTGCTTGCTTTCATTTGTGCACCATTTCTAAAATTAAAAACATCCTGTCTTAGAGTTATGCTGAAAGCCTATTTCATGTATTTACTAATTGTGGGTTGGACTACTGCATGAGGTAGAGAAGAACTAGTCAGGGAAGCAGTACGGCATAGATAGACAAATAGATGAACTGAAAAGAAACTGTTCTGGAAAGCAAGACTTAACCCCGACACAACTTGAGGTCAAATTAAAATTGCTTAAATTAGTGCTGACCTCATTCCCCACCTCTCACCATATGACTGCTGAGATAGGCTTCAGAATTCCATTCTACCCTGAAATGGATAAGTGGAAGGCAATGGAAGGATATTCTTCAGCACCATTTCATTTGTAGGCCACACTCAATCCGTCTAGTTCGTTCAGAAGCATGAAATGATGCATAAAGCGTCTTTGTTATAATAATAGTGTATACTTTATTGAGCCCCATGGAGAATTTCCTCTCTGCATTTAACCCATTCATTCAGTGGGGAGCAGTGTGTAGAGATGGTGCGTTGCTCAAGGGTACCTCAGGGTTGCCGTTCAGTGGATTCAAACCCCCGACCTCCACCCCTGATCGTGGGGCCACCACTCTACCTACTGAGCTATCTCTGCCCAGTGTGAGCGTACACAGATGCTGAATCAGAAAGGCTGAGTTAACAGAGAAATGAGTCATCTCTGACTGGGATTTTCGGATTTGTTAAACCAGCTAACACAAAGAAAGGCTGGCTATGTTTAACTTGCTGTGGAACCAGCTCCCAGTTTAAGTTCATGAGATAGACACCCTCTAAGATCAGCATCAAACTTTACTTTGTGATGAAGCTCAGTTCAAGCTGAATTAGTCAAACCTGTACCATCCCTTAGTTATGCTGCTTTAGGGTCAGGCTTTTAGTAGAGTTCCCATGATGCTCTGCTTTCTTCTCCATTCCCCTATTTTCACCTCTGATGCTTTTAAGTGCCACTGGTGCATGTTCTTATCTCTCTCCTTAGTTTGTATTTTGTTTATTGTTATTTTTTTTTGTCTAAATAAATTATGTATAGATAAAGCAAAATCAAATTGATTTTCTATCCATTCAATTTAATTTAGCTTTATTTATACACAAAGATATTGAATAATGGTATTGTATCTGAAATACAGAAAATCATTGTTCACAGATGGATTGTTGTTTTGTGTGTCTGCAGTCTGTCAGGCTGTCTGATCACAGAGGAAGGCTTTACTTCTCTGGCCTCAGCTCTGAGCGCCAACCCCTCCCATCTGAGAGAGCTGGACCTGAGCTACAATCATCCAGGTGACTCAGGAATGAAGCAGCTCTCGGCTGGATTGAAGGATCCAGGCTGGACACTGGACACTCTCAGGTATGGAGGGAATGTCTGATAGAGGAGGAAGACCTGGAAACCTTTCCTGTGTCCTTCACTCACTTCCTGTTTGTTTCATACACACGTCACATGAAACAATCCATAAAGGATAGGAGGTCTCCAGGGATACCAACATATCTCAGTATTATTAACAGTTCAGATTATTTATCCCAGAACACAACAACCACTGGAACCAGGTGGAACTGTTGGTCTCGCTTTATCAAAAGAATAAAATCATTATTCTATTCTAGTTTAGAAACTGAGAACTACAGGGAGATGTTCTCTGTAGACTAAAAGAAAAGCAGCCCTGCAGTAAGGGATGTATGTGTTTCTACTGCTTTTCATAGAGGTCATAAATTAAAAAAAAAAGATTTTAAAAGCCAATACACAATATACAATAATGGAACTGGAAACAGTCCAATGTCTTGACACAAAGTGAATCATCCAGTTAAGTAAATCCCCAAAATATGATTCCACTGATCAATGGCCATGAGTACCATTCACAGACAGTTGGGGAATAGCTACAATCACAGCATTGTAAGATGGTGACAGACTACGCCCCCTCCTTGATTCAGAGATGGTCCTTCCCTTTTCACGTAAATGGCCTCCTTGATTCTGTGCTCAAACCAGCGTCCCTGCCTGTCCAGGATGTGTACATCCTCATGAAAACAATCCAGTAGAAAAGTTAATGTGGAGAAGAGCCCAGTGAAAGCTGTAGAGGCAGGAAGGAAGTGAAAAAAGTGAAGCATGGTGGGATCAAGAATGTAACACAGCAGTAAAGGACAGAAACCGTATTCAAAGATCTTAAAGGAGGCACAATATAACAAAGATCATCACATTGAAATGTTAAATCTGAAATATCCTGGAGAAGAAGATGGTTTAAAGCAGCTCTTAAATCCATGAAAATTATTTCCTGTGGGAAGAATCATTGTAGGGAGCTTTCCTGTAATGCAACTCAGGTTGGAATAAATGACAATGACAGGTTTTACAAATTAACGTGCACACGGGTGAGAGCTCGAAGGAGACTCACACACTGGAGCAGTTGTCACCCTTTATTTATACTCAAGCATGTTTGCGTCTCAGAAACATGCAGGAAGAGATAACATACAACTGTGCAGACTTCCTGCTGAGCTTGCACAATGTAACTTCTCTAATAAAAAGAGCAAACACACCTAGAAAACCTTAAATAAAATGTACTTCTAAACATAAACATAATAAAATCTTTCAACAATCATGATGAAGCGTTTTGAGAGTGAAGGATTGAATATTCTGCTGCTCTTCTACAATAGAATATGGCAGGACATGAACTATTCAAAAACAAATACATGGTTCAATGTTTGTGTGACACAGGCAGACATTTTTCTGTGTGCATGCGTAGAAATGTGGAATCAGAACATGAAAAATTTTCAGGTGGCATTAAAACAAATGAAAACAATCACTCAGAGGGCAGACTGACACCAAGTGGAGAAAAGCAGCTGGCAGCAAAGGCAGGGAGGTGTCCTTTCCAGCTAAACAGAAGAGGAATATAAAGATAATGAAGGTCACAGTTTGAATCAGTCACATTTCATTCAATACAGTGGTGTACTGACAGATCCAGGATCAGTCGAAATCATCATCCGTTTGATCCACATATGAATTGAAGTGAATTTGTAAAAATGTTGGACTGTTCCTTCATCAATGTCTAACAGCATGTGTATGAGAGCCATGTAATGTCCATGTGTGCATGCTGACTGTGTTGGTCTGACCCCCCTCCTCCTTTCAGGGTGGAGCCTGCTGGAGAACGATGGTTGACACCAGGTCTGAGGAAGTGTAAGTGTGTTTTTAATGTGATTCATGAAAACAAAGCAGGACACATTCAGCCATCTTCAAACTGTCACATCACTCATTCACATCTCTGATGTCAGGAGTCATCATCAAAGTGTCAATCAATGAACAGATGATGGATCAATAACTGCAGCTGGATTGTGTTTGTTCTCTCCATCAGATTCCTGTCAACTCACAGTCGACACAAACACAGTAAACAGACACATTAAACTGTCTGACAACAACAGGAAGATGACACATGTGGAGGAGGTTCAGTCATATCCTGATCATCCAGACAGATTTGATTATTTTTATCAGCTGATGTGTAGAACTGGTCTGACTGGTCGCTGTTACTGGGAGGTCGAGTGGAAAGAAACGGTTGAGATATCAGTGAGTTACAGAAGAATAAGAAGAAAAGGAGACAGTGATGAATGTCTGTTTGGATGGAACGATCATTCCTGGGCTCTTGTCTGCTCTGAAGATGATCCTCATTATGTCATGCACAATAACAAAGTGACACCAATCTTCTCCCCTTCCTCCTCCTCTGTCTCTAACAGAGTAGCAGTGTATGTGGACTGTCCTGCTGGCACTCTGTCCTTCTACAGAGTCTCCTCTGACACTCTGATCCACCTCCACACCTTCAACACCACATTCACTGAAACTCTTTATCCCGGGTTTGGGTTCAATCCTGGTTGCTCAGTGTCCCTGTGCTGAGTGGAGTGTAAAGAGTGTCCTCCTGTTAGAGAAACCCTCTGACTGTTGAACAGTTCAGTCTGTACATGTCTGTCTCTTTCACTCAGAAACACGTTTTCAGATTCATGGATTCAATCAGTTGATGTTTTAAACTGTTCAAAATGATTCCTTGTAAACTTCTTCCTCTTCAGTCCTTTAGCAAACAAATGTTAACATGTAGATATTGGACTAAGATGAATCATTCCATCTGAATGCAGTGAATGTGAACTTTGATATTTAGGAAATGAACATTTTTCCTCGTTATCTTACAATATTAGAATATTTCAAATCAATCAAATATATTTGAAATGTCAGATATAAAATCAAATTCTTGAAATGTTTGTTCCAGGCTGTAAAACATGTACCATAAGATGTGCACTTCAGGAAAACTGAGTGGAATACATGAAGCTCTAACTTTAATGTTAATCTTAAATCCAAAAATCAAAATCCTTCTCCTCACATAAAAGGTCTTAAATAATCAGGCCCCATCTTATCTTAATGACCTTGTAGTACCATATCACCCTGTTAGAGCACTTCGCCCTCGCTCTGCAGGCCTACTTGTTGTTCCTAGAGTATTTAAAAGTAGAATGGGAGGGAGAGCCTTCAGTTTTCAGGCCCCTCTTCTGTGGAACCAGCTTCCAGTTTGGATTCAGGAGACAGACACTATCTCTACTTTCAAGATTAGGCTTTAAACTTTCCTTTTTGCTAAAGCATATAGTTAGTGCTGGACCAGGTGACCCTGAATCCTCCCTTAGTTATGCTGCAATAGATGTAGGCTGCTGGGCACTGAGTGTTTCTTCTTCATTCACCATGTTTATATATACAACTCTCTGCCTTTAATTATGAGCTACTGTATTATTGTCTTTACCTTACAATAGAAGATGTAAATATAAAGCACCTTTAGCTGACTGCTGTGCTATATGAATAAAATTGAACTGAAGGTAACACTGTAGTGTGTGTGTGTGTGTGTGTCTGTGTGTGTTTTTGATGGTTAGGGTAAGCGGCTAGGGAAAGCATTATGTCAATGGGATGTCCCCACGAGGATAGCAAACCCGCACATGTGTGCGCTTGTCTGTGTGTGTGTGCGCTTGTCTGTGTGTGTCCTGGATCTACCTACAGTACTGTAAGACAAATCTGAAAGCTACTTGACCAGTTCTAGGTTGGCAGGAGTGGAGGAACAAAGCACCGTGAAAAGACCAGAACTGGAAACCTTTAAATGAAAAGCCGGCATCTTTAATAAAACACAAACAGAGAAACAAAACCAAATCAGTGACAGTTGAGTAAGTCACGCTTAACCTTCCATAGATAGAGATCATTTTAGTTATCCCAGCTTTGTTCTAAATGACACACCGAGGTTATTCTTTAAGCTTTAGTTCTTGATTTACAAATAAGATTTAAACTAAAACCTTCAGCTTCACAATGTCCTGCAGGGCTAATAAAGCCAACTTCGTGCTATGAGTTCATTGAATTTATGCCCACTACTGATCACGATGAGGAGGTTCTGTCTTTGCTTGCATGAGCTCTAAATTGTTCTCAAATCCAATTTGTTGCATTAATGCTTAAACACAGAGTTCCTATAGAAAAATCTAATTTGGCTCAAAACAAGAAAATATCATTAGCATATAACATTAGTCAACAGTCCAAACAATCACACTTTTAGTTCAGTTCTGTGTCAGTGTGATCAGATCCACAACCCTGCTGATAAAGCAGTATTATGGTAAACACCAAACTGTCTCTTTATGAGCCAATCAAAGCATGTGCTGCTGATCCGGTGGGTGCAGTTGCTGCGTCAGGCTCGCCCTCTGTTTCGTGTGTGCGAGTGTCTGTTTCAGCACACATGCATATGGGGAGAGAGGGAAGTCTGAGCCCCGTCCAACGGCTGGAAAGTGAAGGAAAAAAAAATGTGCCCGACTTTATATTTACAACACAAAAATCACAATAAAGACTGTGAGGGGAAAAAAGAAAATGGCCACAGTTTTTCCTATTATCGCTAGCTTCAATGTGACAATAATGCAAGTTCAGTTCATCGAGCAAACTCTGTGTTTAAATATTTGCATGAACTGAAAACACACATCACAGTCTGTGTTGTGTGTCTAGTGGAGTCTAGTTTTAACAAGAGTTTTTACACACGTTTGTTCAATTGTTTACAGCATGAATGTGACTCATGATGACTTTCTATTTAATCATATTTATTCTTATATTTTGTATTTTATTATTTTCTGTTTTGTTATTGTAACAGTTGTAACCACGGTTACATGTGCGTTTCAGAAATTCCACACAGCATGAAACAGTGTGGAGCGTCCCATCACTTTCTCCTGTTTCCTTCCTTCTCATAGTTCCTCTCTTCTGAACTTGTGTCCCAGATGATCATCTCTGTGTGATCCTACATGTAAAGCTGATGAGAGCAGTCTGTAATGTTTCAGCTGCTTTCACTTCATCTTTTCTTTTTTTCAATTCTGCACTCACCTCAACCCAGAAGTTGCCTCACACTTTCTCCTTATCGTCTTTTTGATGGACAGAGTGGTAAAAATTCCCTACTGATGTCATTTTATCTCCATTTCAAAGTCAAAGTAAACTTTATTGTCATCTCTGCTGTATAATTACAGTATATAGAGAGATGAGACGACGAGGCTCGAGCTAGATTTAGTGCAAAAAACAGCAATAAAAGAAGAGTAAGAAATAAATATACACTTTAAGACAAGGGTAAGGTAAAGGAAATAAATATACATTTAAGGTAAAAAGGATCTATAACAGTTCTAAATTTACAATTTACAGTTGAATTAATATTTTTAATGAAAGCTGTTTAACAGCATTATCATTTGAAAATAAGTGACGTACAAACAGAGTGAGCATTTCTGAGTGTGAGCTCACCAACACACACATTTACACTTGGTTTGTCTTCACAGAGAAAAACAAACTTCCTGCTGCTGATGTTTCACAATAAAAGAAACAAAAACTGTAAATACATTTGATTGTATTGTTGTGGAAAATGTCTCAATGTGTCTAGTATTAAAATAAGTGTGTATAACTATAACGAGTGTCTAACTTGTATAAGGAGTATTTAGTAAATGTGAATATAACATTTCCATGGTGACGAAGCACCTTCATAACAGCAAAAAAACAAAAAAAAACACCGTTATACCTGAAGTGACATCGCTGAGCAACTAATCCTGCTTCACTGACAGGCTTCTGGACTGTTCAAGAGAAACTATCAGGATCACTGCCCTCCAGTGGTCACTGTCAGTAACTACAACTCTCCACATACAATAATACTGAGCATTTTAGCACTGCTGTTAGTCGGTGTGATAATGACAGTGTTGGGTAAGTTACTTTATTGTATTTAAAATACTTATCTAATTACTGTGTCAGACAAGTAACTTAATTACTACATAAGTATTTAACTAAATACTTCTTAAAATCCATATAAACCTTGAGTGGACCAACAATAGAAATTAAACTCTTTAAATAATAAATACATTTTTTTAAAGATGGAAACTCTATGCCCGGTATGCCCGATGGCCAGTCCAGCTATGTAGCCTGCAATCATTTTTTAAGCTCACCTTCAGACGCTTTCTGTGCTGCTGAAGTAAAATCAAGTTTTGATGCTTAGCAGTTGCCGCCGCGGTGTTATCCATGGATGATGAACAAGAATCACTCAGAAGTGTTCGTTGTTAAGGTTCAGATCTTGAGGGGGAATCTAAAAATAACCACAGATCCAGCCGGGTGCAATTAGACGGCATTTTAATGAACACATGTGTGAGTCCGAACGCTGTGCAGATTTCAGCATCGAACTACCTTACAATAGTCAAGACAAAGGTTTTATAGGGTTGGGGGTGATACTGCTCCCCCCCCTCTCAGACACAATACAGCATACGTCAACTCAAAACCACAAATGTTCTGTCAACAACTTTTAACATAGTTTTAAAAAGAACATTGTCTTCGGGTCGGTGCTTCCCCTCAGCTCGTCTTCGCTGTCGCTTATCTCTGGGACATCTGGTGCACTTCCTGTAAGCATCTGACAATATGCCGGCACAATTTGCACTTACAGCGAAAATATATCTTAACTTTTCACCTACTCAAGTAAATCTACTATGGTGTGTACGTGTGTGCGTGAGTGTGTGGGTGCCTGCTGTGCATGCTAGGTATGTGTCATGACCTCTCCTGCACCCCAGCTCACCTCACACCTCTCGTCCTAGCCAGACATAAGGCCTGCGCTCATACACAGCTGAACTATGTGTGACTTCTAGACTAAATGTCACACTCAAATGATGCTACTCAAACCATGAAGGAAACTTACTTAAACTGAACATAAATGAAACTTAAAACTTACTTCAAAAGATATAAGTGATAAATGATAAAACTTAAATCTTAGCTCTAAAGGATATAAGTAACAAAAGATAAAAATAACTCCAGGCGTATGTCATGTAAGCAGGTGTGTTGCAATTCCTTTCAGAGCTCCTGTCCTCCTCACCGTGTATTGGCTGATCATTAACGCCTGTCAAGAGTTTCTGACCTTCACTTGACCAGGAGCCACAGCTCTTTAATAAGCTCAAATGCAATCATGTATAAAAGATTAAAATCATTTTCATAACACAGGTTTTCCTTCTCAGATCTGCCAATATGTTTGCTCCTCCTAATATAGTCTAAAAGCAACCCCAAGCAAAACAATTTGAACTTTCCCTTATCAGTGATCCCTCTAACTAAGTGTGTGTGGTTACGTGTATGTCTATGTGCTAACCACAATCGCACCCCATTTCACCTGCCGAATATCTCCTGACCTCCCCCAGACAGAGAGACAGAAGCCGCTCTCGTGCATATAATAACCGAACCAAACTATGTATGTGTACTCTACTGAATAAATGTTTTAATCAAGAACCTCTACTGAAAGCTTAATCAAAAGATATAAAAATAATAGCATCATCGAAACTGCTCCTCAGACTAGCTTTCACTCAGACTCTGGTTTCTGGTTTCACTTCCTGCAAAGCATGCCTTGCAGAAGTGTTTCCTGTCTCATTTTGGCACAGAGTGTATTTCTCGTCCCTGCAGTCTACACAGAAGCATTTAAGATTATCGAAGCATTAGAAAAGCATTTAAAATTATAGATTCAACTCAACAGTTTGAAGTGGTTATAACTGGACCTGTAATAAAAACTTAATTGGGTGCCAATATGTTTAAACATTTGAATGCAATATCAATACCTCTTGTATCAATACTTCTTGTATACATATGTTTGCTATATGATTATGATGCAACAGTAATGACAGTAATCCCAATAATAACAAAATAATAAATGGAAATAATAAAAATGACAAAACATAATACTTCCTTCCCAACACTTCCTCTCTTGACCTCTGGATAACATCCAGAGGTCACCAAAACAAATAAAAGCATGACCGAAACTAATAATTCACGGAGTAGATCCTAGTCTAAGACTAGATTCACCTTAACTGTAATGGATAAAAACCTTCTCCCTACTATGCTCTTCCCCTCACTTATGTCCATCCATGACGTCATGGACATTAGGATCACTGACCCTCTCTCGGCATCCTGTGACTTAGCGAACCAGACAACCTCATGTCATCTAGGTGGTCTTAGTAATAAAATGCCAGCTCCCACTTGAGAACACTCATGCTTAAGGTTAATCACACCAAAGTATCAGTGAGCCTAAAGTTGATCAGAGGCTGGAGAGAATAAGAGTGCGAGCAGAGCTCAATCAGCACTCCTCCCTCACCCCTGAACCCAATCATACCCGGTGAGAGACCCCTTACACTTGTGAATCTCCAGTGGTCTGTCCCTTTCCTGGGTCCCTCTCTTGTTCTCTTCATCCAAACCTGATTCAACCTAATATTACTCAAAACATGAACCTAATTTCGTCTTCGTATTCGTAACACTACTCAGCCTTTGTAAAACTCTTAAAGCACTGCTTGCACGTCTCTGCATGTGCTTCCTGTTGCTTCCTTATCTGATCACCAACATCCTGTGCACAAAACTGTCGCTGCTGCAGGTGCCTCTCATCTAAAGTCACCTATCACAAGAAAATGTATCAAGAAAAATCCTATAACTGCTTATTCTACTAAAGGATCAAAGAAAAAACAACCACTTTAATCACTAAATGTAAGCACATTATCAATTACTCCTCCATAAATTTCATCATAGCTAAAAGCTGAACTCTAACTGTATTTTGGAACTCACATTTCCTGTGTTATAACCTGTTTTAATATATCATTTTATTTCATTTTGCTGCATGTAATGATTCACTCTAATTTATACTTTATCAGACTTAACCAAAATATATAAGCTTTCTCCCTTTGCTTCTGTTTTAAACAAAAACTTGGTCACTTCAACAAGCATTTGTTATTCTGTAACTGCATTTTATATAATAAGACTCATGTGGGGCTGCATGTGTTATCTCAATATTTTACATGTCACACAATTTAGTTACACGCAAACTCCTATTCAGTTCCTCTTGTCTGTCACTTGTTATTGGGCCAACTCAAACTGAGTTAAAAGCTAAAGGAATTTCAGGCCTTTGGCCTCAAATCAATACTGTCATGTGTGTTAAGAACTCCCTATGTCTGTAAGCGTGCGCAATCCTTCAATGCTCTGTCATCTTGCACAATAAATTGCTCGGACATCGCGCCGAACAAAGCTTCTGACCTTCAGTTATTGACTTGAGCAACATTTCTTTAATAAGCACAAAATGCAATGTGTATGAAATCATCCTCATAAAAAGCTCTCCTCTACCCTAGAAATAAATCTATTTACTATCTGTTTCTAAAGCCTACATTATAACAAAAGAAATCAAGGTTCATCAAAAAGATCAAAAATCAAAAAGAAATCACACATTTTCCACTCCTAAAATCTTCACTAATCTTCCCCCAAGCATATCCTTTATTCCCACAGTTTCCCTTTAAGTTTGGTGTACAACTTCTTATGAACACCGCATTTTATCTTCTAAACCTAATTCAGTTCGTTTTTGTTAAGAGAATATTGTATAATATGATCAGCTATATGAAATGTATCTTTTTATCTTATTATTAAGCACATGTTTAAATGACTTTTTACCTAGTAACTTGTGTGCTGAACTTATGCAGATACTAACCGCATCCTGTCGTTCTGAACATTTAGATGTAGAAAAGGGAAAAACCCGCTGCTTTGAGTGATGTTATCTTTGTACACACACACACACACACACGCACACACACATACACATACACATACATACAAAACAATCTTGTATAAATAAAGGTCGCAGGCAGTCGTGGGGCGCAGTTCGTGCGTTACATCACTGCCCCTCGCGAGTGAAAAACTTCTGCAGTGTTTGTGTGTTTTCTAACTCAGACGTCTCAGCTGAAGAACGGCAGGGTGATTTAAAGAAATCCCCTGTCATTTAAATTGGTCCTTCGAGCCTAGAGATGGAAACACCAGACAAGTTTCTGTGACTCCAATAAGGTCTGATTGCTGCATCCTGACGTCGTGGGAAAGCCAGAACCGAAGTCTGTCGACAGCCCTCTCCAGGTAGAGGTGAAAGCCCTGGGCGTAAATTCGTATCCAGGCCGGGCCTGGTCCACGGCGTTGGGGTCCAGCCAGATGACCTGAACAACCAGCAAAAGACGACTGAGGGTAAGAAAACACTTTTTAGGTCTAACCCGCCGCAAGGGTTTGAAAAGAGAAGCGCATAGGTCTTATCCGCCGCAAGGATTAATAGCGCATTAGGCTGACCCACTGCACGGGTGCACAAAAGAGAAGCGCATAGGTCTTATCCGCCGCAAGGATTAATAGCGCATTAGGCTGACCCACTGCACGGGTGCACAAAAGAGAAGTGCATAGGTCTTATCCGCCGCAAGGATTAATAGCGCATTAGGCTGACCCACTGTACGGGTGCATAAAAGTTAGAACTGGCCTGGTCCGCCGCAAGGACCCGCGCGCGTAAAGAAACAAGAGTGAATATATGTGTTTTGTGTATGTCATTTTTCTGTCTGTTGGAGGTAAACTAATTTTACAGCACAATACGCTGCTGAGTTGCCTCCAGATGTTATTGTTGTTTTATTTGCTGTAAGACGCTGAAGTACTGGTGACGAAGAAGTAGGTTGGGTTCCGTCCCGTAAAACTGACACCGCTCCGCGGAAGTAGCCCCGGAGTAGAAGGGCGTGTCGGCAACCACTCCTGAGTCTCATACCAGAGAAAGCTCTGCAGTTGTGTTGTAACAATGGGGAATCAGCCCACAAAACTCACTGCTGACGAGCAGTGGTTAGAAAAGAAATGTCCAGGCGCCGGACAAATTAGTGCTTGTAGATGGAGAAATCCTAAAAAAACAAAATGTCCCACTTGGGAGGGGAAATGCAGCCCCTCAGCACTAACACAGCTGAAAGAAGCTCTTCTGAAAGAAATAGCAGAAACAAAAAACTTAAAAAAGAAAGGAAAACGCAGAAGAATCACAATATTTCCAGGCCTGGAAAGAAGAAGCAGCTAGACGAGAGGAGAATAAAAGAAAAACAAGAGAAAAAGATAAAAGTCAGAAAAACAGAACTTAACCGCCAGTTTAGTAAAACCAGAAGACGAGACACTGTGCAGTGCTCGCAATATGCGTATTAATCCACCACCATATGCACCGCCACCTCCCACTTCTGCAGCCACAGCTACAGCACCACTTACTATACACTCACCCATATCAGGAAGAACTAGGTCACACACACATCATCATCCTTATGTAAAAGCACAGACAATGCTAAACAAACTCTCACTCAAATATAGCCCAAAAGAAGAAATAGGTTGTGATCCCACTGGGACTGACCTCTGGGGAGACGCAGTTGACCCCCCAGCCACTGGTATTTATCCAATGGTAGCAGTAGCTAATCCCAGATTTGGCCTAATAATAGGGCCAGAAGGACAAGAAGAGCAAGATGACCGCCCAAACATACATATTTTTCGTCCGTGGTCACAAAAAGACAGACAAAATGTCCTGAAAGACGTTCCTCCACTGAATGAAGGTTTTATACCATGGAGGGATGCTGTAGAACTGATCAGAAGACAATGGTATTTAAACGGTCATGAAATGCTTCAAGTCGTGCAAGATTTACTAGGATTAAAGATAGGAACAGTTAGAGGAGATTATACCGGCTCAAACGCCGGGGGTGTAGCATACGCACCAGGAAGCACCGACCTAATCAATGCCCTAACAAATTTATATGAGAGAATTAGAGTACGGTTGGCCCCAAGGGCTGACTATGGAAAAATAGGAGAGGTGAAACAAAAAGAAGCCGAAACAGCTTCTGATTTTCTGGACCGCCTGCGTCCAGTTTTTAGACAACATTCAGGTTTAAATTATGAAGAGGGTCCAGAGACCCCATATCAACAACAACTAAAGAATGCCTTTTTAAATGGCCTCCTACCACCAGTGAAATCACATGTAGAGAAACACTGGGTGACTATGAACACAGGATCACTGCCCGACGCACTGCAATATGCAGAGCATGCTGTCCGTGTTATAAAAAAGAAAAATGAGAATGTAGGCACATTCACAGTAGATCCAGAGACAGGATTTATTGCATTTTCGGGAAGACAGATGCAAGGACATAGGAGTGGAAACAGAGGAAGGGGCAGAGGAGGTTATAGAGGCAGAGGAAATAACAGATCAGAACGTTTCGACAGGGAAAGAGACAATACCTGTTGGCAATGTGGAAAGGAGGGACACTTTTCTAGAGACTGTAGATCAGGAAAGAAAAGAGAAGGAAGGAATGAAGACTGACTAGACAGAGAACAGGGAAGTGAGGAAAAACAGGATGACACAGAAGTGTTTAATGTGTATGAACTAGTCACACTGTTAGAAGACAAACCCATACTAAAAATTCATGTAAATGGCCAACCCATGACTATGTTATGTGACACAGGTGCATGCAAAACTGTGCTAAATCAAAAACCTAAAAATCTGAAATTTTCAAAAGACACCCTGACAGTTAAGTCTGCATCAGGTCATACTAGTGTAAAATCTCTAACAGAAGGGCTTCTGCTAGTGCATAAAGAAAGTGGCAGGAGCTGTAAAAATCAATGTATATATGATCCATCCTGTCCAGTCAACCTCCTAGGGAGAGACAGCATGGAGAAACTAAAAATTGGCATAGTGCCAGGATCACAAGGCATGCACGCAGAATTGATGTTAAACTATGAAGAGGCAGGAGAGGAGGGACAGATTAATTATAGCAGTGAGGGAGAAGGAGTGCCCCACTACTATTGGACTCTAGACCTTCCACCATTAGAGCCTCTACAGAGATTGGCTGAAAAGTATTTGCCACCAGACTCCCGATCACTTGCTTTTGATGAGTATCACAATACTCTAAGATTTAAACAAAGCCCAGGCCCAGATCCTTCATATGACACACAAATTCACAGATTAGGCCCACAGAAGCTTACATTGCAGCACCTCTATGTAACTAAAAGTGGCAATGCTGTGTGCTCAGTGATACAAACAGGAAGAGTACAGGAAATGAATAGAATGCCAAAACCACATGTGTCTGTAGCACGAAATGAAACCACAGAATGGAGGGAGTTAGGTCACGTCCTGACTCAAGTTGAAAGAGATAGATATGAAAAAACTGAAGAAACACATGAAGGGTGGCTTCAGGGCCGTAGAACAGGATGTATGAGGTACACACTAGGGTGGGTGCTTACGACACAGCCAGCAACTCATCTATCTGACTGTGCAGATACTCACATGTCTGACACCAATAATGAATGACACTTACTCTCACTAGAGCTCTTCCCAGAATTAAAACAGTTGCCTGAAAAGCTGTGGTCAACAGGTCCAACTGATGTTGGACTAATCAAAGGTGCAGACCCTGTTGTGGTAAAAACAACCTTTACGTACAGACCAGTTAAACCACAGTATGCCCTGACAACAGAGGCAAAATCAGGGATCAAACCGGTAATTGCAGACATGGAGAGAGCAGGCATTCTAGTGAAAACAGATAAAGTAACTTGCAACACACCTATTTTCCCAGTAAAAAAAGCAAGCACGGGAAAATACCGTTTAGTGCATGATCTCAGAGCAATAAACGAAGTAACGGAGCAAATCCCACCTGTAGTGGCAAACCCACACACAATTTTGAATCAAGTGACACCTAAAGAACAGTGGTTTTCAGTCATAGACCTGTCAAATGCATTCTTTTCTGTGCCATTACATCCAGAGTCACAAAACCTTTTTGGATTCACATTTAATGGCCAGAAATACACGTACACGAGACTCCCTCAGGGTTTTCAAAACAGCCCAACTTTGTATGCAGAGGCGTTAAAGAAATCTATGTCACTCTGTACATTGCCCGCACCAGGGCAGTTTCTCTTGTATGTGGACGACATTCTGATTACAGGCAACACACAGAATGACTGTAAAGCTAACACAATGGCAGTACTACATCATTTAGCTGAGCATGGACACAAGGTGTCACAACACAAACTCCAATTGTGGAGTCCCAAAGTTACATACTTAGGGCACACACTCACAGGAGAGGGGAAGAAACTGTTAGACAGCAGGAAACTAGCAGTACAGAACGCTCCAAAACCTCTCACAAAACAGCAAATGATGAGTTTTCTAGGACTTTGCAATTTTTCCAGAAGTTGGATACCGGAGTTTGCTTCACTAGTCGAACCCCTGCAAAGTATGATCTATGGCAGGAATTTAGGACTGAAAGACAAAATACAATGGACTCCAGCAGCAGAAGAAGCATTCAGTAACTTGAAACTGGCATTGCAGACTAATACAGTTTTGGCCTTGCCTGACTATGAAAAGCCTTTCTACTTACATGTAGATGGAGGTGCAGGTTACATGAAAGCCGTGTTAACACAGGCATTTGGAGAGAAACAACGTCCGCTTGCATTTTACTCCTGTAAATTGGACTCTGTTGCTTCAGGCCTGCCTACGTGTGTGCAAGCCTGTGCAGCAGCAGCAGAAGCAGTAAAAAAGTCAGCTGACATTGTTTTAGGGCATACTTTGATTATCAAAGTACCCCATGCAGTGACTTCAATACTACTCCAAGCCAATTTGTCCTACCTCACACACGCAAGACAACTGTCGTATGTTGGAATCTTGTTGTCACAATCACACATCAGCATTGAGAAGTGTGGTCAATTGAACCCTAACAACACATTAATGTCTGCATCCTTTATGCAAATACCACTTGATGTACTTAAAGATGAACAAAAAGCCGCATCAACTGCAGAACAAAAGAAATGGTTAAAGTGTGGAGCACAATTGCAAAATGATTTAATGACTTGTGAAGGTAAACCAATACTCCCCAAGTCCCTACACAGAACAGCAGCATTGGTGACCCATGGGGTGACCCATGTTTCGACGGGGGGAATGGTCCAAGTTGTACGCACACACTTCTATACTCTGAATTTTGAAACTTCAGCAAAGGAATTTGTGAGGACATGCATGATCTGTCAGAAACACAATTGCCAAGGCAATCTGAGGACAAAAAGAGGACATTTTCCCACACCACCTCATCCATTTCACACCATACACATGGATTTTATTGAACTAAGTGAAAGTCAAGGCTCAAAATACGCTATAGTTATTATAGACGTATTCTCGAAATGGCCAGAGATTTATCCAGTGAAAAAAGCAGATGCAATCTCAGTTGCAAAATGTCTATGCAATCATTTCATCCCAACATATGGCATCCCTACTCTGATAAGATCAGATAATGGGACACATTTTGTCAATGATGTGATCAGCAAAGTTTCTGAAGCACTAGGATTCAGCATAAAAAACCACTGTGCTTATCATCCACAAAGTGCAGGGTTAGTAGAGAGAACTAATGGCACAATAAAACAGAGACTCAGAAAATGCATGGCAGAAACAGGAAGACCATGGCCTGAATGCATAGGCCTAGTAAAAATGTGGATGAGATTAACACAAGGCTCTCAAAAACTGACACCTTTTGAGGTTGTTCATGGGAGACCTTTTCCACTGCCAGTGACAAGCGAACCTTTAGAAAAATCCATCAGAGAAACAACCCTGGCAGAATGGATGGCAAAACTACTAGAAAATAAGGATATTGTTTTGAACAGTAAACTGCCGTATGAATCTTCTCCAGTCTCTTGCAGGTTGAAACCAGGCGATTGGATCCTGTTACGGGTGCTCCAGAGGAAAAATTGGAGTATGCCTCGCTGGGAGGGTCCATATCAAGTGTTATTGACAACACCCACAGCTTGTAAAATTGCAGAGAGACCCTCCTGGATACATCAGAGCCACTGCAAAAAGGTTGAGGTCCCGAGAAGCCCCGACACCAAGGAGGAAGCACATTAGGGAAGCCTCACTTACGCTTGGTTGCTTCGGGGGTGAGGGGGGGCAGTGCGATTGGGTCCCCGTAGGGTGAGCCCGCACTCTAATCTCCATCCGATCAACTTTAGGGCAGCCAGGTGTAGGTGTGATGGACCTATGTGCGACAATGTGAAGGGGAACCCCCCTGGTTACCTTGACTATAAAAGGTCACCCTTACAGGACGAGGCAGACAGAGAAGATGGATGTACGACAACTTACACCTAATGGACATGACACAAGATCACATCCATCCTTGGATGAAAAATGCCTGATACAGAGATGTGTTTAAGACCACAGAGAAAGACTGTTACATCTACTCACACATGTCGAGCATTAATGATTGGTTTTCTTTTTCTTTTTGTTTGAGTTATTCCTTGTTTAAAAGCTGTAATTTCACAGACGACATGTTTGTCATTTACAGCATATGCAGATGTATTGAAATCAATGAAGATCATGAAGACTTTTTTCCTATTTGTTTCATGAAGATGAAGTGTAACTGATGATGTAGTAACTGAAAATGTGAAAAACAAGTAGTTACTCGCTGATGAATTGTACATTTCATTTCGTGATCAACAGGAGGGAATGTTAAGAGAATATTGTATAATATGATCAGCTATATGAAATGTATCTTTTTATCTTATTATTAAGCACATGTTTAAATGACTTTTTACCTAGTAACTTGTGTGCTGAACTTATGCAGATACTAACTGCATCCTGTCGTTCTGAACATTTAGATGTAGAAAAGGGAAAAACCCGCTGCTTTGAGTGATGTTATCTTTGTACACACACACGCACACACACATACACATACACATACACATACATACAAAACAATCTTGTATAAATAAAGGTCGCAGGCAGTCGTGGGGCGCAGTTTGTGCGTTACATCACTGCCCCTCGCGAGTGAAAAACTTCTGCAGTGTTTGTGTGTTTTCTAACTCAGACGTCTCAGCTGAAGAACGGCAGGGTGATTTAAAGAAATCCCCTGTCAGTTTTAAAAATAACTTTATTTAAAACTAACAATCTCTGCCCCAGTTTTACTATATCTAAATTCTCAAACAACCCCAATAGTTATAAAATCATACTAAAACCCATTTCAAATTAAACCTTAAATCCCTCTCTTTTTTGACACATCCCATGTGGCAAAAAACTCAAAATGCTTCACCCAAGCTTAACAAATTAAAAGGGAAAAAAGGTTAGTCATATCATTTCTCCAAACAGCTCAGCCATCCTCCTCTTCGGTATTTTGCTCCAGCCCTGAAAACCTGTCTTCAAGGAACAAAATCAATTTAATTATTATGTCAAATCTTCTCGAACTCCTGCTCCCTTCAAAGTCTGGATCCTTGGAATTTCCTGGAAACAAAACCTGTACTTTACATTTCATACTCAACTCCCCCTTTATGATCCAGTCTGTGTCATGACAAAAATAAACTTAAACAGATCAGTTATCAGTCATGTGTTACCTCAGTTAATGGTAACTTGAGTTTCATCCAACAATGTTTCCCTTTTAGCATTTAGCATTCTATAATGTAATAACATAATCCAACCCCAGTAAATAATTTTCTCAAAGTAAACATCAACATCCCCAGAATTAAGTCTTCCACTCCTCCTGTTTGTCAACATTTTATTTATTTCCCCCCTTGGTCCAACCACTCACATTCACTCACATGCATTCACACATGATATTTTTGCTGATTCTGCAGCCTTCTGCGCAAATAATGAAATGCTCCACATCAGCAAAATGAGCTCAATCATTTGTTTTATTACGTTTTCCTTTTTAGGAAAATAGTCCTCTATACTTTTGACTGGATTGAATCGCTGCAATCCTAAAATTAAACAGAGACTCGCTGCCAATCAGGTCTCCCCTCAACCAATTATAATCGATAAAGCCCGCCTGATTTTCGTACTTGGTAATTTTGTCAGCGCCGTCAGTTCACTCTCTTCCAGGCCTGCTTAGAACAAAAATGAAAAAGACAGCTGATTATTAGCTCATCAAAGTACAAAACAAAATCACCTGACAGGTTTTTTCTGAGTGCACTACTACAAAAATTTTGGGCCCCTCTCAGACATATCCATGTCTAATCAAACTCCCTCTCTCGAAATAAAAACAACAGCCTCAAAAATCTGAAACAGTCTTAAATTTCACCCGTTCAACACACCGAAAACCTCGTCAAAAGATCAAAGACCGTTTGCACAATGTCTCCCTTCCTCACTCTGCCATGTTTTCATTCAGCATAAAATATAAACTGATTTCAACAACGTATCATCCCTAAATTATAAATTTCCTTTCCAAATCTGCACCTCTGGACAGACCTGACCACCGTAATCAAATCTCCTGTTACTTTACCATTATATATTTCGCCTATGATCCTCCACAGTCACCGCTCCATTTCTTCAACTGAAAGCCTCAGACACAGACACACACACAGGAAATGTCTGCGTCACCAGTCACTCCAGCTAATTTGCATACTGAGTCATCACAACAAGTCAACTTGACAAGAGAAATACATACTTAAACCTTATCACCTTATTCAATTATTTTCATTTACAAGCTTTAAGTCTATTTTATTAAACATTCACACCATTCTCTCACTCATACAATTAGCAAGCTGATCTTCATTGCATATGCTTGTGTTCTTAGCCAGGTTTATTCAATATCTCTATGCATCAAACTTCATGAGGTTGTCTTTGTAAAGTTAATGCATTTTCTGTTTGTGTGTGTTATTTTTGCATCTATGGCTTCGCTGTCTTTCAAACTCCTTCCCAATTCTCCAATTAAGCAGTCAGTTTTCTCTTTCCCCGAATTACTAGCCCAAATTTTAATTTCCCACCTTGAATAAAATCCCTCCTGGTCTTCAGCCAGGAGTTAGGGCTTGCTTTTCAGGTTCATGGACACATCATCCTGTGAACAATTCAACCAGAAACTTGCCTTAACATATCCATTGGTGTTAACCTACAATTTCCTTCCGACTGCGGCAACTGGAGAACTGGTCCAGGTCTGCTTTGCTCCTAAAAATAACAAAACTAAGACATTTTCATTATTATCACGAGTGCTTAAACGACCCACTTTTCTCTCTTTCCTGCCACAAATACCAATTATGTCATGTTTATGTCATGAATATGAATGTAAGCGTTTTCCTCATTGCATTTCATGTTGATTGAGTGTAAGCTGCTTTCTTCGTTGCATCCTATATATTCATATTTAACTTATGCATCTTTTCACTGAGCTTTAGATTCAAACTATCTCCCTTCTGATTCATTTCAAAATAATTTCACATGTCACAATTTGTGCATGTGTGTTTTCTATTCGTGTTTACCTCTTTGTTATGCTGTGGTGGACATCCCTAAACAATCATGAGTTCAGGCTTCAATTTCAATCCAATCATATCCTGTATTCTCGCAGTCAAACTCGTCCAGCTTCATCTCTCACTGGTCCTCTTTCATTCACAGTGTCCTGTTCGGGCTTCAAAGCTCCAAGAAACACAGGCTCAACTCAGATGTTGTCTTCTTCTCTGTTTCTTTACAGTCTTTTCTTTTAGGTTAAGTCCCAGCATGGCAAAATATCACATTCAGTGCCTTCAGTCTTATTTTCATTTGTTCTGTTTTCTTCTCCATTCATCCTTTCAGTCTTCTCTTCCAAGATTGCTCCAAGCATGGCAACTATGAGAGTCAGTGCCTTCAAGCAGACACATCACACTGTTCTTCACCAGCATGCATGTTGCATCACGTGCTTTCTTTCATACTGCTGGACTCATCAGTCGTCGTCAGTGTTACTGCTTTCGCTTGCACTGTCTTTTAGCTTCAGTTAATTCTTCAAGTCCACGATGTTCTGTCGGTCTTCATCAGGAAATTGACTGTCCTTTGCGTTTCTTCTCAGTTTCAGGGACAAAATGAGAGATCAAGCCGCACAATTTCGAGCCAAAGACTGGCTTATTTTCTCCCAATTCTGTTAATCTATTGTTCTGCCGCTGTACTCAAAGTTCCAATGTTGAGAGAAGTCCACCTGTATTGGCACACTCAAGCATAGAATTAATATCCTTTTCATTTCTTTTTCTTAAACCCTCGATTTGCTTCGTCTGCCTAGAGTTAACTCGTCTGTCTCTCTTCTCTGGGTGCGTCACAGTGAGTTTCCCCTTTTATGGGCATGCAAAGTTCCTGTCCCAGACACACACATACTTCCTGTTTCTGCAGGCAACAGGCAGACTCTGTCCCCGTTTGAATTTCACAGTCTACAAACAATCAGTAATTCTACTAAATCTTGATCTAAAAACAATACACCTTCATTTCACTCACACACTTTTAAATGTTCTAACCTCTTTCAGACGCCATAAATCGTCTCACACACCCTACCTTTTCTCTCAAACCTCATCTTTTTCACTAACAAATCACGCAGAGTCACTCAAATTGAATACTGACAGCATTCACACAGTTAAAATCACACCAAATACGCTTTCATATGAGTATTTTGGACATGCCTTCCATGATCAGAAAGAGCAAGTCAAAAAGAAAAGAAAAACTGAAACCTCTCATCATCCTCACAGCTTCTCACCACACACACATAACTAAAAATAAAACACACCACCATTTATTACTCAAAAGAGGTTACTACCGAAAAATATATCGTGGTCTTAGGTACTGTACAATACACTCAATCTATATATATATGTCAAAACTCAGTCAATGACTATACATCCACAGTAATGAATTCAAACTCTATTTATACTCTCGTAATACGCAAAACCAGCCTCTTAATTACAGGCATTTAGCAATATTGGCAAACAATAGTTATAAAGCTCAATACTCTCGAAACTGAAACCACCCTCTCTGCGCGTCACCGCTGCTCGTTTACATGAACACACCATCAGTGCACATCCGGCTGTGCACTGCTGACACAGAGACGGATCTCCCACATAGATCTCATATTAATTACAACTGCACAGATTTTAGGCCTTTAAAACCTATATAATTTTGACAAATTTACCAATAACGGTCCAACCGATAAAGTCCCAGACTTTTTTGCGACCAATTTAGCCATTATCCCGTCCCCGACGGTGGCCCGATTGCTAGTGCCCTAACAGAATTTAAAAGCGTGAACCAACCCAGACTCTGCCTGAAGCTCTATTTTTTGGGCATTTCACATCCCCGGCTTCCCCGAAGTTTTAAGTTAAAGTTACACGCCCGAAACCGGGTTTCTACTGACCAAAAAGCGCAGATTAGGAGACTCTAACTCCTAGCAATTTTGAAGGTTCCCAAGTTCTTCCCGGTTTGTCGTACCGTACTAACCCTACTCAACGGTAGGTCAAAGGCAAACGTCTTTGCCCAGGAGGGAGCATTACCTCTGAGAAAATGCGCTTCTTAAGGGTCCCAGACTCCTCGTCCTAAGAGAATTTAGTAAAACTTCTGAAAACACTACATAAAATTACGAGTAATCTTATTAATGTTCAAGCCCAGCTTTATAGTCAATCAAAACTGCATATTCACACACATGCCAATTACCTATCATGCTATATTCACTCAGCAGTCCAACTGCTTTCTCTTTTCATTCCTTTATTCTCATTACTCAGTACTGTCACTTATACTTCATTATCATTACTTCAATTTCAATTCTAATAAGATTTTCACCAAAATCAAAACAGACATTCACCAGTAATTTTCAGTGAGTAGACTTCAATTTTTTGTCATATCCAATCTAGCACATTTTGGAAAATTCAACAGGTATGTGCCTTACCTTTGTTTAAGCCGGCTTGTCTCTCACTTCAGACCACTGACTCGTATCTGCCCGTCTAATCACCACGGACCCTGGATCTCTCCATCTACACCAAAATTCCCCTCTCTCACCGGACGAGCCCCCAAATGTTAAGGTTCAGATCTTGAGGGGGAATCTAAAAATAACCACAGATCCAGCCGGGTGCAATTAGACAGCATTTTAATGAACACATGTGTGAGTCCGAACGCTGTGCAGATTTCAGCATCGAACTACCTTACAATAGTCAAGACAAAGGTTTTATAGGGTTGGGGGTGATACTGCTCCCCCCCCTCTCAGACACAATACAGCATACGCCAACTCAAAACCACAATGACTTTTAACATAATTTTTAAAAGAACATTGTCTTCGGGTCGGTGCTTCCCCTCAGCTCGTCTTCGCTGTCGCTTATCTCTGGGACATCTGGTGCACTTCCTGTAAGCATCTGACAATATGCCGGCACAATTTGCACTTACAGCGAAAATATATCTTAACTTTTCACCTACTCAAGTAAATCTACTATGGTGTGTACGTGTGTGCGTGAGTGTGTGGGTGCCTGCTGTGCATGCTAGGTATGTGTCATGACCTCTCCTGCACCCCAGCTCACCTCACACCTCTCGTCCTAGCCAGACATAAGGCCTGCGCTCATACACAGCTGAACTATGTGTGACTTCTAGACTAAATGTCACACTCAAATGATGCTACTCAAACCATGAAGGAAACTTACTTAAACTGAACATAAATGAAACTTAAAACTTACTTCAAAAGATATAAGTGATAAATGATAAAACTTAAATCTTAGCTCTAAAGGATATAAGTAACAAAAGATAAAAATAACTCCAGGCATATGTCATGTAAGCAGGTGTGTTGCAATTCCTTTCAGAGCTCCTGTCCTCCTCACCGTGTATTGGCTGATCATTAACGCCTGCCAAGAGTTTCTGACCCTCACTTGACCAGGAGCCACAGCTCTTTAATAAGCTCAAATGCAATCATGTATAAAAGATTAAAATCATTTTCATAACACAGGTTTTTCTTCTCAGATCTGCCAATATGTTTGCTCCTCCTAATATAGTCTAAAAGCAACCCCAAGCAAAACAATTTGAACTTTCCCCTATCAGTGATCCCTCTAACTAAATGTGTGTGGTTACGTGTATGTCTATGTGCTAACCACAATCGCACCCCATTTCACCTGCCGAATATCTCCTGACCTCCCCCAGACAGAGAGACAGAAGCCGCTCTCGTGTATGTAATAACCGAACCAAAACTATGTATGTGTACTCTACTGAATAAATGTTTTAATCAAGAACCTCTACTGAAAGCTTAATCAAAAGATATAAAAATAATAGCATCATCGAAACTGCTCCTCAGACTAGCTTTCACTCAGACTCTGGTTTCTGGTTTCACTTCCTGCAAAGCATGCCTTGCAGAAGTGTTTCCTGTCTCATTTTGGCACAGACTGTATTTCTCGTCCCTGCAGTCTACACAGAAGCATTTAAGATTATCGAAGCATTAGAAAAGCATTTAAAATTATAGATTCAACTCAACAGTTTGAAGTGGTTATAACTGGACCTGTAATAAAAACTTAATTGGGTGCCAATATGTTTAAACATTTGAATGCAATATCAATACCTCTTGTATCAATACTTCTTGTATACATATGTTTGCTATATGATTATGATGCAACAGTAATGACAGTAATCCCAATAATAACAAAATAATAAATGGAAATAATAAAAATGACAAAACATAATACTTCCTTCCCAACATCGTCTATGCTCTGTGTCAGGTGCTTCAGTAGATTACTCGTGCTATTAACAGCAGCCGATAGTTTTTTCTCCCCAGCACATAGCTTACACATTACTGTAATGTTCTTGTCTGCTTGTTTCAGAAAAGTGAAGAGACGGGAATATGTCCATGTCATAAAACAACCACAAGCTTCAGCCGAGTCCGACATCTTCCGCTGTAGAATACGACTATGCAGCAAACTGGCACGAAATGGCGTGCACCTGCACTACAGCGATGTTAAAGCGGCAGAGTTTACTTCTATGTTTAGAAGATAAATTATTGAAGTTAAATAATGATATTCAGCGAGTTTAATTATTTTACAATATAACGTACAATGTAATTAACTGTAAATTAAAATACCTAAAAATAAACAGTTACTCTACTTTTTCAGTGGAAAAGTAATTTAATTACAGTACTAAGTACGTTACTAAGTAACGCGTTACACCCAACACTGGATAATGATGCTTTATATGTGAACACAGACAATATTAAACTGAAACACTGACATCAGCAGAGAGATACTGACTGATGACAACTTACTGCCCTCAGGTGGTCAAAGTGAAGAACTGCAGTGACAGGTTGCATCCTTAATGAAGAGTGTTTCCAACCAATACATATATCCCAACAGAGAGCAATAAGAATCATCACTAACACCAGCTTCAATCAAGCGTCTGACTCGCCCTTCATCAAATTAAAAACACTTCAATTTGATGAGCTGCTCGAGCTTCAAACAGTACAAATTATGTAGAGAGCAAGACGACAATCATGAGGCCAAATATCCAGAATGAGTTTCAAGTCCAATAAAAACACGATGCACTGAGAGGAAACTCCATGTTCAATAAAGTGGCTGTGAGAACCAAAAATTAAACCAAAAATTTAAAATTTCACTATAAAATTTTAAAATGGGCTCATCTCATTGAGGAAGACTCAGAGGAAAGAGAAAAGCGTAAGGAGGAGGAGACAAGGTACTGATGAAAGGAAGCAGAATTGAAGGAGGAGGTGAGTGGAAGATAAAGCAAGGACACAAGGAAATAAGTAAAGGAAGGAGACAACAAAGGAAAAAAGAGGAGGTGAGAAAGAGGGATAAAGAGATAGAAGCTTGATGGAGATAATAGGAAGGAAGGAGAAGACACTGAAGGACTAAAGTAAAGAGGTGTAAGGAGTAAGGAAGGAGGTGGCTCCTCTCCATGACACCATGGTGAGGGCGTTTAGACGTTCTTGTCCTGCATCTCACAGGAACATCTGCTTCTCTTTAAGGTGGAGAAACCTCTGAGCTTCAGCCGGCTCGTTTCCAGTCTGCTGCTTGCCACCCCAAGCCTCCATTTAAATGGAAAAACTTTTGTCGTGGTAGAAAATCATCCTCAATAACAGAGTCTGAATGAAGGTCAGTTGTTGATGCTGCTTGTTGATTGAATGGTTGGTTTCAGCTCTGCTCTCAGTCTTTACTGCACAGGTGAAGGTAGAAAGTGTGACCGGATCTGTAGACTAGAAACAGAGAAACATGTTGAACATTTAAGCTTTGCAGTAGAAATGTTCATATTGCAAATAAAGCAAACAGTGTGTCAGAGCTGATTTGTCAGCAATGTGCTCACACTGGCAGCTAAAACGAGATTTCGTATCTTTACACTTCAACTTGTGAACTTTGGTCTGAGTTAGACTCAGCCTGAGCAGTCAGACGACATATTCTGAAACCGGCCCTCTCACAGTCTTCAGGTGTAGTCCCGCCTCCTTCCAGGAAGCAGCTCACCTGTGTGTCTGTATTCTGAGCTTGGAAGAAAAAAGCGTCTAGACGCATTCTCCTCAGACACAGGAGCACCTTCTACCCACAGCATACTGTACACTGTAAAAGTGGTCATTAACTTGGCTGTGCAGGAGATAAGAGTAAATCTCTGATTCAGTTCTCTTGTTAAACATGTGCATTGTTGCACTTTCTCGACCCGTCGAGTCCTTCAAATTTGACTTGTTTCCCTTGCTGCCTTGTTGTTGCTTCGATCACTTCAGGCCACTGCATTTTTGCAGCTGAAAATGTCCTGAGAATTCCCCGGGACTTGCCTTCCTTGAGTGTACTGTCATGCTGAAAGTAAGCAAATGTATTTGGGTCACAAATTGTGCAAAGAAAAAATTGTTTGTGTCTTTGGCAAAACGATCATTGATGCAGAAGAGTTTTGAGTTGAAATAGCTACTGGGGGATAATTTGATCTGCCTTTTTTAATCTAGTGTGTTTTGGCCTGTAAGAAACTGCACAAGGGCCGTGGCCTCCTGTTTAGGTGTTCTGAAAATTATGTGGTTGTTCACCAACACAGGATAACACGCCAATATCCTGTTCTTTTTATTTCGTAGTTTACACAGTGCATTTTCTCACAGCTGTCACTTTCCATTAAATCAGGCTCAACATAATCCTCCTCATTCATGTTTTCATCATAATAATAATGTACTTTATTTATCCTGTAGGAAATTTCTTAGTCTTCTGCATTTTACCCATTCAATCAGTGAAGCAGAGTAGACGTTCAGTGACTTTGAACCCCCAACCTTCCGATCATGGGGCAAGCTCCGGTTTATTGGAAACAGCAAGTGCTGGCATGGATCCATCAAGCTACAACACAGCATTAACGCCATCCCCGCAGACAGAGCTGCCAGGAATGCCGAAGAACATCATATTAAGAAGGCCCTGAGTAAATGTGGTTATCCCTGCTGGACATTTGTAAAAGATGCAAAGACACCTAAAGAAAGCTCCAGCCGATCCAAGAGAGAATGACAACCGCTGCCTAAGTGAAACCCTGTAGTTATCCCGTATGTGCCACGAGTATCAGAACAGTTGAGACGCATTTTCTCTAAACACTGTATCTATGTGGATTTCAAACCCCAAAACACGCTGCGCCAAAAATTGGTCACCCCAAGGATCGGGTCCCCCGACACAAACAGAGTAACATAGTGAATATGATTGTTGTTGTTTTTTCTCTGTATGTATTATTGTAGGGTCTACCTTACAATACTTGAGGTGACTGTTGTTGTGATTTGGTGCTATATAAATAAAATTGAAATGAATTGAATTGAATATAGTGAATATTAAAAAGTTAGAAAGAGACAAGCACACAAGTCCAAAAGAAGAAGAATCTAATTGAATATTAAATATTGATTTATTGATCAGCAAATCAAATATCTCAGTGAATATTCACCGAAATATTTGAAGACGAATCAAATGGTGGTTGGATGGTTTGAGTTGAATGGTGTTAATGGAGAAAAAGTATACAGAATAAACTAGAATAATATTAGAGATTTGGATAACAATACTGTGAATACTTAATCAACATTCACACAACTAACAATCCTGAGCTTCTTCAACAGAAACACGTCCAGTTTACTCACAATGCCAATGAATGAAAATATACTGTGAGTGAAAGTGTGTGGGATGGTGTGCACGTGCGTGTTAGTATCATGATCAGAAAACGACCGCTTTCCTCTGTTCTTCTCTAATGTTAGAGCAGTGACAGCTGATGGTGACCATGGTAAATATTTACCTTCATCAAACCATACACTCCATAATCCAGACTGTATGTATCCCTTCATCTGCACAGTCTCTGCTAACACACCCAGTACCCACCCTGTACTCTCTCCAACCTTGACATCCCAGCTATGAGTCCCTGAGTTAAAGCCCTCAGAGCCCAGGACAGAGCAGGGATTATCAGGAAGCTGCTCACCACCTCCTCTCACACAGGATGAGTTTTGGATGAGCAGTGTTTGGGTCCAGAATGAGAGGAGTGTAGGAGACCATGTCCTTCATGTTGTTCCAGATTTTGAGAGTGTTAGGAATAAAATAATTAGGTAAAACTTTTTTATTTTATTTTTATACACACATTGCAATTGTGCTCATTAAACACTCCGTTTAATAAGGTTCAAACACATCGTTACAGTGATATGATTGGATTGAATTACTGGGACTAACATGCTGAGCTACAGAGATATTTGTTCCGGATGTAACAGTGTTCATGTGGTATTATTCCACTTGCCACAAATCTCAGTGTAATTGGGAAACAGCGCCCCCTCTTGGTGTGGCCGATTGAGGGAGGCTGGCTGCAGTAATCACTGCCAGTAGTGATGGTAAACTTGGTTCTTTTTACTGAATCGAGTTTGAATAAGTCACTCACCAAAGTGAATCAGGTTTTTTGAGTCACTGAGTCAGTTGACCAGAGAGTGCAGAAAATGTACATTTTCACTCTGTTTTCATGTATATCCTACTTCTACTACTACTATATCCTACTGCTAAGATGAGTGATTGAAAAAGAAAACCAACTATTTTTAAAGAGCAAAAAAACATTTCTAAAGGGAACATTTATTTTATCTAGTTTTATTTTATTAGTATTTTCCTCAAATGTGTAAAATATATATTTTCTCATCTAAATGTCCACTGAGCTGTGAGCCAGTGGGCGGTAATGCGCCTTAACATTGGTTGTCAACCAAGAAGAAGAAGAAGCTGTGAGCCAGGAGGGAGGGGGTGAGTGAGTGAGTGAGTGATTTGCTTACCCTACGATTCAGCATAGGAAGGGAACGTCTTGATTTTGCTGACACCAACTGTGGTCATGTAGTCAAGAAGACCTTATCTCCTTCAAATCCAAGTAATCTGTATATTAGAGGCAAGAATTAGCAGCTCTCCTTGCAGTTTAAGGTAAAAGAGACACATGTTTCTGAGATAAGACTGACTATCATTCTCTGGCGTATCACTGGCTGAACTAGCAAATGACATGGTTTTATGTGTGTTTTCTTAATAATCTTTACTATCATTTGGGGGCTGAGGGTAAGATTGTACATCAATACCATCCGGGGAACATGCTTTATGCTTCCTACACATTTCCCCTACTTTTTTGTAAACACATGCATACAACCATTCTATAATACTGGACTTATTTTTCCACTAAGGTTTGAAATTTGAGAGAGTTTAAACAAGAGAGAAAAGTGTGAAAATGTTCATGCTTGTCTGAGAAAAGTGTATAAAGTGTGTAGTGAGGGGTTTTGCAACCTTAAAACATCTATAATAATTGTAAAAAATAAAGCTGGCTACTTCAGATTTCAGCTATGGCGGGTTATTTTTAGAACGTAACTCCCACAATAAACGAGGGACCACTGTACACAGCCTCTTAATGTGACCAATATCTTTTTACAAAAGATGCAGGTGACCATTTTTAGTATTTAAAAAGTTTGCCCGTGCTTTTCAGCTGAACTAGCATGCTAGCGCTAAGTTATCAAGTATTAGTCTAAATATCAACTGGTGCTAGTGATGTTTTGGTCTAGAAAAAAAGTAGCCTAGATGTTAAACTTACCTTGCAAACTTTCAGATGAACAAACACAGATCCTTAAAAAAAACAATTCAATTCGTATACTTGTGATTTGTCCTAAAAAGGTCATTGGTAAAAGCTCAGCGTTTTCTGCTCCCATGTTCTCTCCCCACTCTGCAGATGGTGCGTGCTTCTGGTTCATTCGCTGTAGCCGTGAACTAGCAGCTCTTCTCCCGCTCCTCCCGCCCTCACGTCATTATCCAATCAGAGACGAGCTACAGATGCACATTCAAAATTAGGCGCACTCAGTGCAGGCTACAGTAGCCTACAGCTCTGTGGAGAGGAGGCACCATAGACATCCTATGGGAGGCACTGTTAGGTTGTTTAGCCTGTGATATGATACATTGCTAAACTAACCCAAAAACAGTAGTCTAGTCTCAGTATCACATTACAATTAAAAGAAAAATAAAGAATACAAGGATTATGACTGAACAGAAGTGTTACTTAGGCTATTGATAATAATAATTTCTTATAGGTTACTCTACAATAGGCTGCAAATAGCCTGAATGATTAAAAAATCGACAATGTCATTATAATTGTATATCTTTATACAGCATAAAAATAGAGAAGTAACCTCTCTGGTTCACAATGACATTTTCTGTGAAAACATTTTTATTAGCCCTATACCTGAATTTGCATAATTTCATCATGTAATCATGTTAAAAGTAGGTCCGTTAGAGGCCTACTGTATAAACTTGTAAAGTGACTTACATATAATTCATGTATTGTTACAAACAACTGACTAAAACTACAGTTTTTACAATATTTGTATGTAAAATTAACATAATGGTTTTGTTATGAGTATTAAAGTATTTCACTGTTTTTGTAGGTTTAACAAATAAATTTGATTGTAATCACAGATGTTGTAAATATAACAAAAACATTCTGTTTAATAGTTTACAAAAAATCACTGTGATTGAAACAGAAAAAATGTGTTTTGGGGTTTAGCCTACTATACATTTCTGTAGTATACAGTGTATATATGTTGTTTCATAAAAAGTTAAAAAATGAGTGTTTATTATTTTGACTTTTTTTCTAGAAAATTGTATTAAAACAATTTAGAGCAAAGCAAAAGCAAAAACGATTTTAGAAAAGGATGATAAAATCACATGAATTCTACTTATTTATTTAATCCACTATTTAATCTCCACTCTTTTGAAAGAGATAAATTGGTGGTGATATGGAAGAAAATGTTTTCCTCTTCAGTGCTCTGTGGAAGTAATCTGGAAAGTAGGATTCCTTGATAGATCTACATCTTCTCAAACTTGTACTTTTGCTTTTCCACAGGGAAAACCTTCGAAATATCCCCTCTGGATTGTGACAAATTAATGTTCAGATTTTCATTTTCACAAATGAAATTTTAATTGCAGCAATTTTTTAAAGCAATGTAGCAGGACAAAAGCAAAAGAAGAATGAAATGATAATAAAAATCAAATAATAATCAAATCACATCAATTATAATTGTCTAATTAATCTATTCTGATCTAATGCTGACTCTGTTCTTATCTTTAAGAGGTAAGAGGTTGGAGAGGAGACGGGCACATCACACTGAAGATCTGTTTATGTCAGTGTTCTAACTAAAATAATCCATTAAGAAAACAATAAATCCCTTCTGAAATAATCCATCACAGCAACTTTGATAAGCAGAGAAAAATCTAATTCAATTAAAGTGTCTGTCAAGATGACGTCCAGCCTGCATTAAAAATGCACATTGTTGAAAGTGACCGTCCAAATTTAAATCCGGTAAGGTCTGAGACTCTTATGGTTACATTTTTGTGGTTATCAAACGGTTATCAAACAGTCTGAGCAAAAACAGGAAATAAACAGTACAACGTTTTGTTTAGGGGAGTTTTTTTGTTGTTTGTTTTTGCTTTGCATCTCCTCACTTTCTTGTTTACCATTTCTTTAAGCAGCAGAGGTTACTGTCACAATCAGACAGAAATATGGATCCTAATAAACTGCTTGCACAAAAAGCCAGAACAGTGTCTATAGTGCTGAAAGAGATGAATTCAAGGAACTACAGACTAGGAAAACTTCGAGATGAATCACAAAATTAGTGCATGGACCTCTAATTAAAAGATTTTCTGAAAAACTACAACCGCAGCTGAACAAACAAGTTATTGGTGGCACTTCTGCAATCGATATACTCTGAAATAAAAGATTTAAAGGATGACACAGCTCAGCATAGCATGTTATTAACTTCACACATGAAGTGGTTTGGTCCAGTCAGACTTCAGTTTTGCAGTCACCGCCCCCATCCTGCTCCTTTGACTGGTCGTCACGGTAACTCTGGACTTTCCTCCAACGAAACCTGAAGTCTGTCAGTCCTTCTGACAGCATGAGGCCTGACAGCTGGACAAAATGTGCAGATGATGAAAAACATGAAGCATAGTTTGAACTTGTGTCAAGTTTGTGTTGGTGACTGAACTGCTGACCTGCTGTGAAACCTGCTGCTGGATCTCTGTGCTGTGCATGTCTGCCTCTGACTGAAGCTTCATTTTCACCACTGTTTGCTTTGTCACTGCTAAAAATGAACCACATATAAAAACACAAACATTAGTGTTTTACATGATGACAGGATCTTACAGTGTTTGCTTTCTGGACCTCACCTGTGAAACAGAAAAAATAGAAAGAGTTTTTACAGAAGTCATCAGCCCATATCCCTGACATTAAATTAAATGCTCCACAGTACTCAATTGAATAGAGGTTTCCAGGCTCAGAAGACAACCAGTTAGTGAATGTGGAGGTTGTGTTGTCAGACCAGAAGGTCCAGTGATCCCTGTAGAGACCAATCCACACATACTGAACCCCTGATCCATTCAAAGTGAGCGTGATGTTGGATTTCTCCTCTTTGCTTCTTATACTGGTCAGGTCTGTGTGGTATGTCCTGCAGTACGACTGAGCCGCTGACCAGGAGCGGCTCTCCTTCACTAAGATGTAACTTGTACTGCTGGCTGTAAAAGATTAAAAAAGAATGAATTCTAAACAAATGCTATCAATTTCATAAAATTGTAGGATAACTAGGGTAACAAAACTTTTTTCCTACCATTGTAACACAGGAAAGGGTAAGAATCTCCACAGGGTCTATCATTCATCTGTGTTTGTCCCTGAAGAGCCACACAGTGTTCCTTTGCATTTATACAGTCTGGTTGGCCGTTAGCCCAGATCAAAAATTCATGTGTACTGCCAACATAAAAATGTTTTCCCTCCATGGACCACTTCCAGCTGTAAGGATCATCATAGAGCCCTATCCAAACCCAGGTATTGATCCTTGGTGAAATTGAAAGAAGCAGTTGATTGATGTCACTGTTGTAGATGGTGACCAAGTCAGTGAAGTGTTCTCTGCAGTAACTCTGAGCTTCAGTCCAGGTCATTTTCTGATTCACAAAGTGGTATTCTCTGGAGTGGGGAGGAAGAGTGGAAAGTCCTCCTGAGAAAAATAAAACAAAGGTTTGACATTTTTAACACATTTCTTGATTTAACACATTTGGGTGACGTTTGTGTTTCACATCACTGTGTGCCTTCAAACATCAAACTCATTTGAGTCTAAATGGAAGTAACAAAATATCACAGAAAGGAAAGTCTAACTCAGGGGTCTCAAACTCGCGGCCCAGGCGCCACTTGCAGACCATGTCACCCCTACTTGTGGCCCATATATTGATGGAAAAAATATATTGCAATTTGGCCCTTGAAGTTACTTTTTTTCATTAGGGAGGATTTGTTTGTTGTTGAGTGCAATGTTAAAATAAGTTCTTTAAAAAGCAAAAATGATTTATGAAGGGAACGTGTTGAGGGACTGACTGTGTTAGTTTATTGAGAGAGTCAAAAACTTATGTCTGCATTTTTATTTTGTTAAATACGAACAAAATTACAGCAGAACTGCTGTCACGTGCATCTTTGAGTACGTTTCATTTTAAACACAGATACAGTGGCTTGCAAAAGTATTAGGCCCGCTTGAATTTTTCCACATTTTGTCACATTACAGCCACAAACATGAATCAAATTTATTGGAATTCCAGGTGAAAAACCAATACAAAGTGGTGTACACGTGAGAAGTGGAACGAAAATCATACATGATTCCAAACATCTTTTACAAATAAATAACTGCAAAGTGGGGTGTGTGTAATTATTCAGCCCCCTTTGGTCTGAGTGCAGTCAGTTGCCCATAGACATTGCCTGATGAGTGCTAATGACTAAATCGAGTGCACCTGTGTGTAATCTAATGTCAGTACAAATACAGCTGCTCTGTGACGGCCTCAGAGGTTGTCTAAGAGAATATTGGGAGCAACAGCACCATGACGTCCAAAGAACACACCGGACAGGTCAGGGATAAAGTTATTGAGAAACTCTAAGGAGCTTGGAAAGAAAAGCGTCTGGACTTATTTGAGTTGCTTGAAGACGTTTCACCTCTCATGCGAGAAGCTATTTCAGTTCTAATGGTCAAATGGCGAGGAGTCCCAGATTTAAACCCAGTGAGAGTTTCCCCCCAAAGAGGGATAAAGGACCTCCTGATGATTCTCGACCTAATCGCATGAGCCAAGGTGTGAAGCGGGTGTGGGTCACAATCAGCCAGGGTTTCGGGTGAGCTCATTGTGAAACCTGGCCCCACCCTATCATGTGATTTCCTGAGGTCAGATGGCCCAGGATGTGAGTGGGCGTTAAGGCGTCTGGGAAGGGATCTCAAAACTGGATTATAGATGGCACAGTTGGTGTCATAAACCACCGTCTCTGTTCAAAGATATTTCGCTCAGACAAAGAGGAGGTACTGGTCCGTGTCTTTGAAGTGAACGATGCGAGCCAGCTCTTTATTGGGAGCCATGGGTTTGTTTTTTTGTTTTTTTCTTTCTCTCACCCTCTCTCGCACTTTTTTTCCGCTTCACTCCACATGCGAGGCTTGTGCTTTGCGCTGGGCAGAGGGGGGAGGGGCGGTAGTTACACTCGCAGTAGTGATGGTAAATTTGATTCTTTTTACTGAATTGAGTTTTAATGAGTCACTCACCAAAGTGAATCGGGTTTTTTGAGTCATTTGAGTCACAGAGTCAGTTGACCAGAGTGCAAAAAATGTACATTTTCACTCAAACTTAATTTGTTTCTCTTTTAATCTAAATCCTACTGCTAAGATGAGTGATTCTTAAAGAAAACAACTATTTTATAGAGCAAAAAAGAGCAAAAGAATTTCTAAAGGGAACATTTCTTTTGTTTATTTTTATTTTATTAGTATTTTCCTTACATGTGTCAAATATATATTTTCTCATCTAAATGTCCACTGAGCTGTGAGCCAGGGGGCGGTAGTGGGCCTTAACATTGGTTGCCAACCAAGAAGAAGAAGCTATGAGCCAGGAGGGAGGGAGTGAGTGATTCGTTGGCTCTATGATTCAGCACAGGAAGGAGGGGGTTAGTGAGTCCTGAGTGATTTGCTTACACTACGATTCAGCACAGGAGGGAGGGGGTTAGTGAGTCCTGAGTGATTTGCTTCCCCTACGATTCAGCGCAGGAAGGGAGGGGGTGAGTAGCTCAAATGTGCTGTTAGCATGTTAGCAGAGTACTGTGCTCCTCGGTACTGTGAACCGAGGAGCTATTGTCTTGATGTGAGCTTCTACTCAGGGTTTTTTCTTCCAGTTCAGAGCAGAAATGTTTTTGTTAAGATACTGGATGGTGTGTTTTTCTTCACAATTTGAATTATAAGCTAAATATATTTCTACTAATGAAATTAGTTTGCTAACAGCAACAGGGATGAGTCAGTGAGTCAGTTGCGCTTGTGAATCATGATTCATGAGTCAGTAAAGTGATTCTCGAGTACTGAACGATTCGTTCATGATTCGCGCATCACTAACTCGCAGTAGCACAGGAACAGAGTGGGAGGGAGAGAGAGAAAGAGAGCCAGGGACAACAACGTCACATTAGAAAGGTATAGTAATCATCCACAACTATTTTCAGTTGGGAATGTTAAAGGATTCAGAAAGTTTATTCATGCAGGACTATATGATAGAGAATATGCATCTACTTTTCATATTTTAATTTATATTTCATTGTGTTGTGGTTTGCAGTGTTTTGTTGTTTCACTTTAAATTTGTTTACGGTGGCCCCTAGAGACAAAGCATGTACAAACTTCAAAACGCGTACGAACTCTGAAGCACGTACAAAACACAACAGAAGTGCTGCAGGATGCTGCAGAGAGAGAGAGAGAGAGAGAGAGAGAGTGAAAGCATACACATATGCTTTCAATTGTGTAATTTAAGTGATCTAGGTAGCTCTGTTTCGGAAGTTCAGTTGGAGTTTGTACGAGCTTTGTCTCTAGGGGTAACCGCATATATTTTTATATAAACATATATAAATAAAACCACTTTGTTTTTTACATTAGTAATTCCTTTTGTGCATAATTTTATATTATTGTTAATAATAAATTAATTAAAGCAACAAAACAACCTGAAGACCCGGTTCGGAGCAAAAAGAGTCGGCTCTTTTTAGTGAGCCGAGATGAAAGAGCCGGAAATCCCATCACTACAGTATAAAGTAGCAGATACTTCGAGTATATAATTATATATATTTTAACTATAAGTTGTTAAAAAATAGGTTGAACCAACTGAAATGAAATAAAATGTTAAATGAATTTAATTCATTTACATTGGTAGGAAAGTTTTTTCATTAAGTTTACATCACTTAATTTAATGAATGCCGCTTTGAGTTTTAGTCCCTATATTTATTTAAAATAATTTAGATAATATAATTGTAATTATAATATAAATTCTTACACTCGCACACACTCTCCTCTATCCTCCTCTTTTGTCTGTACCCAAAAGTTTCCATTGGCAAGAAAAGAAGTGCGATTTAAAAACAAACAAACTCATTTATCCCCATAGTTGGGAAAATATTGTTTCAGCAGCTAACACATAAAAAAAAATACTTAGTTCAATAGCTATCATAGAAATGACTATAAAAAATAATTTAATAAATCAAAAATCTACGTATTAAAAAAGGGAACTTAAATTTAAAATGTAGGTATTGTGGTATGAGAAGGTAAAGATTTTCTCTCTGTCCTTGTGGTACATGTTAATAAAGAAATCTTTTTTTTAACTTTACATGTAATCTGATTACCCAAATGACATCAGTCTGCCACAGCATGTTTATCAGCTATAATTCAAACATTTAAAATATTAATATTACTGACCTGAGAGCAGCAGGATGAGCAGTAAACAGATTTCTTCCATTCTTTGCTTCTGTATAAAAGATATAGTCGTCTTGATTATTATTGTACCATAATTATTATCGACCGAATTTCCCAGAGGAACCCACCCGAGGGATTAATAAAGTTTTATTTTTATCTTATCTCATCACCCGTTTTTATCATTTAAGATTTCTTATCTCCGGTCTGATAAGTTGCTTAGTATATAGCTCAGCGCACACATGGAGAATAATTACATCGGATACTTTTTGAACATTTAAAATCTGTCATGTCTTTAAATTGTGATTAAATAGTTTAAATCAGAATAATAGAACATTTAATGATGGGTAACTTACCTGACAATAGATCTTTTAATCTGTGAGTGAAGTTGACTTTTGTGGATGTCTTTGTTGCCTCTTTTCATATATTTTACTAGCAAACGAGGGGAGTGAACATGTCCTAGAAAGTGCAGGTGTGTGGAGTTAAGGGAATAAACATGTTTAATGAATGTAGATTAATAATATTATTCCATTCATGTAGTTATGCATGTGCTATAAAGATTACTTTTATAAAGTGTTATTTATATTGAATTCCATAATGCAATGGATGCAAATTGTAATGATTTTGCACTCAGGAAGGAGACAATGAAAAGAGAAACTCAAAGATGGATTGAAATATTTAATGCATGGGTCCAGCTCACCCCTGGATGAATCACCCCCATCCATACAGCAGTGTGAAAATCTGACAATCTTCTGTGTCCTCACTAAGTCTATTTAGAGTAACTATGGAGGTTTAACTAATTAATCTCAATTAATCTAAAAACCCATTTTGGCCCTCTAAGTATGACCACCACCCGCTGCTATGCTATGTTTTAACTAAATTTGAAAGCCATCTGATTTAGGTGAGGCCAATGAAGAGTCTGAAACTGCAGACTCAGAATCCTCCTGGCTTCTTTCGGGTAATGCAGAAACATGTACCGTCCTGTCCAGGTTTTGAACAAAGGTTGCTTTGGTGACAGAAGTAACTGACTTCAGTATTATTCAGCAACCCAGAACGTAGAAGACATGCAAGAATGGAATTTCCTTTAAAGAGGGTTCAAACCATCATTTAGATTTTGTTGACTTTATATCCTCCAGTCACTCTCACGTCTGCATTAATCTTCATTTACCTTCATAATACTGCTTTGAATTTCCTCCAAATTTGTCCTAATTCACCCTAGTCAAATTACCCACATTTCCTGACTCCAAAGGGAAATAAGTACATCCTTCACCTATGATCACACACACTCCTCCCTGTACTGCAGGTAATGCTTCAAATGCTGCTCTATTGTCATTAACCCTTTAAGACCTACCATAGAACCAAGTCCGCCAGAGCTTATATTATATTTTTACATGCTGTAGTGCCATTTTTGGGAGCATTTCAAGTTGATATACATCAATACAACCATTATAGCCCAAATTTTAATAATATGTATGCATTAAGTGCATAGTAATTACATAAATTGCAAAAAAGTGCAATAAACTACAAAAGAATTGAAAATCGTTTTTGTTTTTTTAACATATATTTCTAGTTAGAGAAATTTAAGAGGCTTTCCCACCACAGGAAATTTATTTTAAGTGTCTTCATAGTTTTATTTTTGAAATACACCAATTTTCATATACTGCAGGAAAAACGAAAATAAATATTATAATGCAAATTTGCAAAAAAACAGCATATGCATCAAAATAAACAGTGCAATATGAGTCCTAAGCATCCCAGAAACGACACAGAAAGTCATAAAGTCAAACATAACTTTTAAAAACAAGTATAGGCTCATGAGGCCCCGATGGTTAAAAAAAACAAACACCACATTTCCGCAAAATGACATCACTTCCAGTTTTGGGCAGCTCATGGCGGACATGCGATATAGTTCAATATTAATCATAGTACTGCTCATGCCAATCCTAGTGTTGTATTTAATTACAGTTTATCACAGTGAAATCATAGTATTGCTCTTGTTTATCCTAGTGCTGTTTCAGTTCATAGAAATCACAGTTTAACTCAGTGAATATCAAGTGCTTAGTTGATAGAGATTCTTTATTATTATTATTATTAGACAAGTTCTTTAGTTTAATCTTCAAGCACCTTGCGTGTGGGTTTAGTTTCACAGTGGCTTCTTGCAGTCCTTGTAAATAAAGCGTTGCCTTCATTCATTCTCTGTGCTTCCGTGTGCTGTCTGCGCTTGACTCCATACCTCTGGTGGCCACTGGGCCTTGACAAATGGACCACTTTACACAATTTGCTCAGGCTTAATCCTGCAGAGATAAAAGTCACAAAAATGGTAAATGGCCTGTATTTGTATAGTGCTTTACTAGTCCCTAAGGACCCCAAAGCGCTTTACACATCCAGTCATCCACCCATTAACACACATTCACACACTGGTGATGGAAAGCTACATTGTAGCCACAGCCACCCTGGGGCGCACTGACAGAGGCAAAACAGTTGCAGAAAAAAATATTTGAAGATTTTGTCCTGAAGTTTGGTTTTCCCACACGTCTCCATGATGACCAGGGAAGAGAATTTGAAAACAAACTCTTTGCCAAGCTGGAAGAATACTGTAAAGTGAAGGGATCCAGAAACACACCATATCACCCAGGTAGAAAATGAAATGGCCAGGTAGAAAGATTCAATAGAACACTGCTGGCAATGCCTCAGAACCTCCTAGTTCAGGGGTCGGCAACCCGCGGCTCCGGAGCTGCATGCGGCTCTTTAGTCCTTATACTGCGGCTCAACGTGATTTGGGAAAATAAATTAGAAGTATTTAGCTGAAGTGCATTTTATTTGTGTTTAGTTCTTTTTTTTAAAAAAACTTGTAGTTCTATATTGGAAGATTGTTGTGATTTTGAAATATAAAAATAAAATAATATTTTATCATTTTTTTCATCGCTCAAAATAAGCGTCACACTCGGGAAGCCGGTGTATTACCCAAACGCCGTGCATTTATCGAGACTTTCAACCCCAGATAGGCCAATTATGGATCTTCGGATCCACATTATGTCGGCAGCTGTTCTCCACTGTGAACTATGTTAAAGACAAACACCGCTCACGCCTCACAGATGACAGCTTACACTCCTGCGTAAAGATGAAAGCCCCGATTTGCAGACGGTGTGCGCAGAGGTTCGGGACCAGAAGTCTCATTGTAAACAAATCACGGCAGACCCGACGATGTTTCCATGAACATGCTTTTCAGCATCTCTATATTGACCACTTTTCACACACGGTTGCTGTATGCATACAGCCGGCTGTAGCTTTTCAGCTCACAGCCCGACAACACAACAGCAGAGAGAGCACAGGCTTTAAGGCGGCGAGGCGCGATTGCGGGTGCCGCTCAGGTGCGTCCGACTCCCATTCAGCGGCACTGCAGACCACGCCCCGCCACACACATTAACAAGGTAAAATAGATATTTAGGCAGAATTTTGCAAATATCTTTTTTTTTTTTTTTTTTTTTTTTTTTAGCGGCATAGTGCTTTTTTTCCAATTACTTTTTAAAAGGGTGGCGGCTCACAACAGTTTTTATTTGCTACATGGATCATTTTAGTTCAGCTGGGTGTCTTTCCTTTTGTTATATTTCTTTAAGAGTTCAAAATGTGTTGATTACATAAATAAAATGTAATTTTCTCTGTAGCACTTCATGGATTTTATAAGCAACACACCTTAGTTGCTCTGTGGATTCTTTTAAAAAGCAGTTAAAAACTTTTCTGTTCAAACAAGCCTTTTGTTGATCTACGTATTTTATATTCTTTACATTATTTACATTTGATCTTTTACATTGTGTATAATGTCTATTGATTGTATTGTTTATTTTAATATTTGTGTACAGCGCTTTGTGACTGCCTGTCTGTGAAAATAAGAATAAGAACAACTTTATCCCGAGGGAAATTCTTTTGTCATGTACATGCTCAAAGCAACAGGGGAGACAGAGGAACAGATGAATAAGATATAAGATATACAATATATACAATAAGAACAGTGTACAGCAATATACAGTAGTAGGATAGTGCAAGACATGGTATCAAATAACTCTAACGAAGTAATATACATAACTATATCCTGGTGAATAAATAACTTAACTATCAGTGCAGGCGATTCCAGAAAGTGACATAGTATTGTGCAATAGAATAAAGGGAGTAGCAGGGGGGATGGAAACAAATATTCAATAAGTACTCTTGGGTAATATTGCACGGTCTGAAAAGGAACAGAATAACATTGGTAATCATCTCAGGAGAATCACCTACAGAGTGAGGAAGAGTTAAACAGTCTTATTGCCACTGGCACAAAGGATTTACTGTGGCGGTCAGTTCTGCATTTCGGGGCAATGAGTCTTTTGCTGCGTTTGCTCCGATGGTCCATCATGGGGGCGCGCATGGGGTGGGAGGGGTTGTCCATGATAGAAAGAAGCTTTTTTAGCATTCTGCTCTCAGACACCTCCTCCAGGTTCTCCAGTCTGACACCCAGGACAGAACCAGCCTTTTTAATCAGTTTGTTCAGCCTGTTGGCATCAGCTGTCTTCACCCCACTTCCCCAGCACACAGCTGCAAAGAACACTACGCTCTCCAACACCGAGTGATAGAACATGGTCAGCATTTTCCTACCAACATTGAAGGACCTGAGCCGCCTCAGTAGGAAAAGCCGACTCTGCCCTTTTTTGAAGATAGCATTGGTGTTCTTGGTCCAGTCCAGTTTACAGTCCAAGTGTACCCCCAGGTACCGGTAGTCCTCAACGATCTCCACATCAGCCCCTCTGATGGTGACAGGGGTAGGTGACAGAGTAGGTAGGTGACAAAAGCACTTAATAAATAAACTTCACTTACTTACTTTAGTTGTTCACACAAAGCACAAAGGTAAAAATAACAATATATACAGTGTTATCTTCATTTTAGATTTCAAAAAGTATTTGCGGCTCCCAGTGTTTTCTTTTGCATCGAAACCGGGTCCAAGTGGCTCTTTGGGTGTTAAAGGTTGCAGACCCCTGTCCTAGAGGGAGCAAAAGCAGATTGCAAAGGTGGTTCATGCTTACAACTGTACGCGCCACAAGGCCACTGGATGTGTGCCTTATTTCCTCTTGTTTGGGAGTAACCCCAGACTTGATATGATTTTCGGTCTCACAGCTAATGACCAAAGCCCTTCTCATTAAGACTAAGCTGAGAAGTGGAAGACTCACATGAAGAATGCTTACAAACTGGCCTCGGCGACAGACTATAACAAGAGTCGACAATGGAAAATGCTCTATGACAAAAAAAAACAAACACACGGTGCAGAGCTGTTCAGTGAAAAGGGAGAAGCAGGATAATTAAGCTCCTTCTGAGAGGACCAGGTGTTTCAGGTGACACAAAGGAAACATAAGAATAGCCCAGTATATGAGATCAAGCCAGAAAATGTCATGGGCGTGTGAGGGTCGTCCACAGGAACCTCCTGCTGCGGTGCGACTTCTTGATAGTGGAAAAGGTCAACTCACATGCAGAATTGAGAAAGCAAAAACAGAAAAACAGGAGTGACAAACATAAACAAAATGAGCAAGGGCACAGTTCAGAGGATATGAATGGAGGGTATGAATGAAGAGGAATCAGAGGACTGCCGACAGAACAAGGGGATAATGGTAGACAGCCATGGTGGACAGAGGCATCAGAGTTCTATCCAGAGAGTGGAACAGTCAAGCGAGAGGATCTCTGTGATGAGAATGACGTAGAACACAAGGAGGACTGTGAAGAGGAGAATCTTGGCGTGGACAATATAGAACACCAGTATGACCAGCAAAAAGAGGATTCAGAGACACAAAAGAACAATAAAGACACAGAGCAGGCACCCCAGCTTGAGATGGAGTGCAGCGACCAAGAGGACAGTATAGTTGCCACATAATGACCGATAGGTGAAACATCTTCAAGCAACTCAAAGAAGTCCAGACGCTTTTCTTTCCAAGCTCCTTAGTCTACGATGACCTGGATGACTGAGAACCTTCACAGACATATTTTCTCTCTGAGGCCATTTGCACACACTGCTGCTGGATCTCTCTTAGGACTCTGTTGTTGTCTGTTAGGCTTCAATGAACTGTTGATGTGCTTCTGGAACTGCACTCCTTGTCTTCAGGCAGAGGTTAGCTTCCATGGAGCTTACTGTCTCAGGGTGAGGAACACATGGGAGTTAAGCTGTAAACACCACTCAGCCAAAAGCTCGGCCTCAGTGTTTCCTAATGATATGAAACCTATAATTTTCCAACTGCTGCATGTGGAAAATTGATCCAGGTCTGCTTTTCACCTAAAAGTGACAACCTAAGACATTTTCGTTATTCTCATCACTGCTTAAACAACACACGTCTCTCTCTCTCTGTTTTTTGTTTGTTTGTTTGTTTTTTTAACCCTCCTTTTGTAAAAACAGAAAGTGGGATTGCAGTTGTTTCAGGCTGAGAAACACCAAACACTCTTCATGTTATCATTCATATTTCATCCACACAAATATTTCTTTCTTTTGTGTCCACTGGGCAGGTGACCTGCAGAATCATGTCTTCCCCAGTTCAAGAACCACTTCACTCACATGCTTTCACACCTCTCTGTAACTCACACACACCGTGACGTCAGACACATTCACTCTGACTTCTGGTTTGCACACAATTTCACTTCATTCTTCAATTGTCTACACACTACGTGCTGCCCAGTAAATACTAGTGTATTCCATCCCCTTTCAAGGCAGACTTACTCAGTTTATTCTCCATTAGAAGACAACAATCAGACTCACTCACGGCGACCACGTCTGGCCCGCACGCACACAAAATAGACACATACAAGAGCTCTGACCTCCTTTCGGTGGAGAAACCAACACTCAACGCCCTCAGACTTAACAGCTGTAATTACTGGGAATGAAGACTGGGAGTCACACTATGTGTGGCGATCGTGGCTCAAGAGTTGGAAGTTCGCCTTGTAATCGGAAGGTTGCCGGTTCGAGCCCCGGCTTGGACAGTCTTGGTCGTTGTGTCCTTGGGCAAGACACTTCACCCGCTGCCTACTGGTGGTGGTCAGAGGGCCCGGTGGCACCCATGTTTTGGGCAGCCTCGCCTGTCAGTGCGCCCCAGGGCGGCTGTGGTTACAATGTAGCTTGCCATCACCAGTGTGTGAATGACTGAATGTGTAAAGTGCTTTGGGGTCCTCAGGGACTATTAAAGAGCTATATAAATACAGACCATTTTTACACTATCTTTTGTTTATGTTTATTTCATTGATGCTCCTGTAAGAAATATTAGTGTTTTGAGTTTACCAATAAGCCTGGACACTCACAATAATGCAGTAAGCCTAACAAGAACTGTTTGAGACTGTACAAATGTGTAACGCTGTACTATGTCAATGTATTTGCAGATGCACTAAAGGCGAACTCACAAAGCTACACTGCTTTCAATTCTTTTTAATCCAAGTGTGCAACATATTCTTTAAGCTTTAGTTCTTTTTTTAGGAATCAGATTTGATATAAAACCTTCAGTTTCAAAATTTATTTAAGACAATCTGAGAGTCTGAGGGTCTCAGACCGGTCTGTCCTGCAGGGCTAATAAAGCCAACTTAGTACTATGGGCTCGTTGAACTTATGCCCACTACTGATCACAGTGAGCAGTGTCTGTCTTTCCCTGCATGAGCAATAAAATTATCTCAATGCCATTTTGGTGTGTTGGCCCTGTGACACAGAGTTCTTACAGCATGAATGTGACTCATGATGACTTTCTATTTAATCATATTAATTCTTATATTTTGTATCGTATTATTTCCTGTTGTGTTATTGTAACAGTTGTAACCACGGTTACATGTGCGCTTCAGAAGCTCCACACAGCGTGGAAACATCAGTGTGGAGCATCCCATCCTTTTCTTGTGTTTCCTTTCTTCTCCAAGTTCCTCTTTGAGGAACTACTGCGCTACTGTTCATCAGTGTGAAAATGACGCTCTGTATGTGAACACAGATGTTATTAAACTGATAGAAACACTGACGTCTGCAGAGAGATACTGACTGATGACAGCTTACTGCCCTCAGGTGGTCAAAGTGAAGAACTGCAGTGACAGGTTGCATCCTTAATGAAGAGCGTTTCCAACCAATACATATATCCCAACAGAGAGCAATAAGAATCATCATTAACACCGGTTTCAATCAAGCGTCTGACTCGCCCTTCATCAAATTAAAAACACTTCAATTTAATGAGCTGCTCGAGCTTCAAACAGTGCAAATTACGTAGAGAGCAAGACGACAATCATGAGGCTAAATATCCAGAATGAGTTTCAAGTCCAGTAAAAACATGACGCACTGAGAGGAAACTCCATGTTCAATAAAGTGGCTGTAAGAACCAATAGTAAATATCACAGCATTACACTGCTGCTTGTGTGTGGGGTTCTCCCAGGCACTCTATGCCGTCTCCTTCCAGTCCATCCGTGAACCTGCAGGACCCAGGCCTAATGATGGAGGCAGGTCACATGACTGAGAAGATGAATCAGCTGTTGTAGAAGATGGAGAAACAGGTTGGAGACAGGATGCTGTTCGTTCTTTGAACATGAGATCAAACATGTCCTGTTGTTCACGTGCTGAAAGAAATTCAATTATTCAGGCAATGAATTGGCAAAAATCTAGTCTTCTTAAAAACACAACACAATACAGAATCAAGGAGTCTGTTTGGGCCAACCTGTTGCAGCAGGGTGAAGCAGAAAATGGTTACACAGACTTAGATAGTAAATAGAAAACAACAGGCTGAGAATTGCTAGATAATATTAATTTAGCAAGGTTAGAGAGGGAGGTGTTTTTCTTCCTCAATCTCTTTCAAGGAAAAGGAGCAGATGCAGACGAGGTCAGATGTGGATGAAGTGCAGAAAAAGTCCCAGTAGGTAGACGGCAGGACTAGCTGTTTGTTTCCCAGAAAAGAGTCATAATAGTACTTCTTTTTGTGGTGGTATTATACTGTATTGCCCACTTACAGGGTCATCCTGTTTGTGAAGCAGACCACTGATTCACATTGAGGTCTAGCATGCTGGAATTTGTAATTTCAATGAATTAAATCTTTTAAAAGGTAGTCATTCTCCTGTACTTCCCGAAAGAAAGAAAAAACAAAGAACACTAACAGAGGTCAGGTTGCCCAGGTGTTTGGCCTGGTCTATCAGAGCCCCTGGGGGCAGCTGTGGATCATCCAGCAGGGGGCAGCCTTGTAGCTATCGGAATATGAATGTGAGTGAATGTTAGATAACCAGCATTGAAATAGAAATAAAAGCTTAGAAAAAGTGCGTGTGTGAATGGGTGAATAAGGTAAGTTGTGTAACTTGCTTCATTCGCCCGCTCTACTCTATCTGAGTAATCAGAAAAGCGCTGTATAAGAACCAGTCTGTTTATTATTTACACAAATATCAAAGCTGAATCTCTCTCTATTCCACTTTTCTCAACACCTGCCATGATGTTGAGAGAAGAGTAAGGTTGCTAGCATAGCTGAAGATTGAGGTGATGTTAGCATTTACCTTTTAAGCTACTGTCAATTGGTAGGCCCACAAACCTGCTATACAGGAAGTCTGGTTCAGCTCCTTGTAGAAGAAGTTCTAATCCCTCATCCTATGAGACGATGTGGATGGGAGGACTCACATAGCCTGACTGCCTTGACATCCACGTGTCTTCCCTGCTCAGCCTGATACGAATAAACCTGAGTAGTCTCGCGGGTCAAATCTCATCAGTCACACCTACTATGGCAGCTCCCCTGTTGATCATGGCACTTTGTTTTTTATCTGACTTGGTTTCAGAGCCTGGACAGGAGGCCCCAAAGAAAAATATTACTTGGAAAGGCTAGAGCAACCTATTTGGACTAATATAGATTAATAGTCATATTCATATATATAATGTTTCATAAAAGGTTAAAAACGGAATTTTCATTATTTTGACTTTTTTGTCTAGAAGATTGTATTAAAGCAACTTAGAGCAAAGCAAAAGCAAAAATGATTTTAGAAAAGGATAATAAAATCACATCAATTCTACTTATTTATTTAATCCACTCTAAGCTAATGCTGATTTTGTTCTTTGGAGGGAGAGAGATTGGTGGTGATATGGAAGAAAATGTTTTCCACCTCAGTGCTCTGTGGAAATAATCTGGAAAGCAGGATTCCTTGATAGATCTACATCTTCTCAAACTTATACTTTTGCATTTCCACAGGGAAAACCTTCGAAATATCCCCTCTGGATTGTGACAAATTAATGTTCAGATGTTTACCCTTACTGTTTCACAAATGGTTGAGAGAAAATAAGAATTTTTCACAAATGACATTTTAATTGCAGCAGTTTTTTAAAGCAGTGTAGAAGCAGAAAAGCAAAAGCAGAATGAAATGATACTAAAAATCAAATAATAATCAAATCACATCAATTATAATTGTCTAATTAATCTATTCTGTGCTAATCCTGACTCTGTTCTTATCTTTTACCCTTGGACGGGCACATCAGCCCTGAAGATCTGTTTATGTCAGTGTTCTAACTAAAATAATCCATTAGGAAAGCAATAGATTCCTTCTGAAATAATCCATCATATCTGAGACTGTAATGGTCACATTTATATGATTATCAAACAGTCAGAGCAAAAACAGTACATAAACAGTATGATGTTTTGTTCAGAAAACGTTTTCGCTTAACATCTCCTAACCTTTTTTCATTACCCTTTCTTTTTAAGTTAGCAGTCAGTTACTGTCACAATCAAAGAGAACTATGGGTCCTAATAAACTGCTTCCACAAAAATCCAGGACAGTGTCTATAGCTTTTAAAGAGATGCATTCAAGACACTACAATGTATGAAAACTTCAAGATGAACACTTCAGGGACCTCTAATTAAAAGAATTCCTGAAAAACTACAACCGCAGCTGAACAAAAGAGTTATTGGTGGAACCTTTGCAATCACTATATTCTGAAATAAATGATGAGACAGCTCAGCACAGCATGTTATTAACTTCACACATGAAGTGGTTCAGTCCAGTCAGACTTCAGTTTTGCAGTCACCGTCCACATCCTGCTTCTTCGACGGGTCGTCACGGTAACTCTGGACTTTACTCCAATGAATCCTGAAGTCTGTCAGTCCTTCTGACAGCATGAGGCCTGACAGCTGGACAAAATGTGCAGATGATGAAAAACATGAAGCATAGTTTGAACTTGTGTCAAGTTTGTGTTGGTGACTGAACTGCTGACCTGCTGTGAAACCTGCTGCTGGATCTCTGTGCTGTGCATGTCTGCCTCTGACTGAAGCTTCATTTTCACCACTGTTTGTATTTTCCCTTCTACAAATGAACCACATATAAAAACACAAACTTTAGTGTTTTCCATGATGACAGGATCTTATAGTGTTTGCATTCTGGACCTCACCTGTGAAACAGAAAAAATAGTTACTGCTGCTGCAGTGGTCATCAGCCCATTCCCCTGACATTAAATTCATTGCTCCACAGTACTGTGAGTTGTAGTTATTAGGTTGAGAAGACGCCCAGTTAGTGAATGTGGAGGTTGTGTTGTCAGACCAGAAGGCCCAGTGATCCCTGTAGAGGCCAATCCACACATACTGAACCCCTGATCCATTCAAAGTGAGCGTGATGTTGGATTTCTCCTCTTTGCTTCTTATACTGGTCAGGTCTGTGTGGTATGTCCTGCAGTACGACTGAGCCTCTGACCAGGTGTGATTCTCCATCACGAAGATGTAACTTGTACTGCTGGCTGTGAATGTTTAAAAGAGGAATTATATTTAAAATAGGTGAACTATGAATCTCATAAAATTGCAGAGATAACTAGGGTAACAATCTATTTTCCTACCATTGTAACACAGGAAAGGGTAAGAATCTCCACAGGTTTTATCATTCATCTCTGTTTGTCCCTGAAGAGCCACACAGTATTCATTTGCATTTGCACAGTTTGGTTGGCCGTTAGCCCAGATCAGAAATTCATGTTTACGGCCAACATAAATCCATTTTCCCTCCATGGACCACTTCCAGCTGTAACGATCATCATAGAGCCCTATCCAAGCAAAAGCATCAATCCTTAGTGACATTGAGAGAAGCAGTTGGTTGATGTTGCTGTTGTAGATGGTGACCAAGTCAGTAAAGTGTTCTCTGCAGTAACTCTGAGCTTTGGTCCAGGTCATTGTCTGGTTCACAAAGTGGTATTCTCTGGAGTGGGGAGGAAGAGTGGAAAGTCCTCCTGAGAAAAAGGAGACAACATCTTTTAATTGGTGAAATTGTGTTTGTAGACAATTCATGGAAAAAGGTCAATTTACAAAAGTAAAAATTACAACAATCTCAGTAGTCATACAGTAAGAAGCCAGGTTTGGAACCAGCAGCCTAAGCAGAGAAGCCCAGACCTTACTCTACCCAGCTACCTCTTTCAGTATATCTGGGAATACACCGAAGTACTCCCTGGCCAGTTGAGAGGCATAATCTCTCTGGCGTGTTCCAGGTCTTGCCAGGGGACTCCATCTTGTGGTATATGCCTTGAACACCTCCATCCAGGTCAAGGTAGGTGCTCTACCTTGACCTGCCTGGCAGCTCCATCTTCATCATCTCACCACATGTCTAAACCACCTCGGCATCACCTCTATAACTTTGTTTTCAAACTCTTCATTCCTATTTTTAGTCCTGTCAATCCTGGTCACTCCCAATTAACATCTGAACACCTTCAGCGCTGCCTCCTGCCGTTTTGTTAGTGCAACTGTCTCTAAACCATACATCATCGCGGATCTCACTACTATCTTGTAAACCGATAGAAACACGTCTACACATCTAAAAAGTCTAGGTTAGTGGAAGATGAGTGTTGTGTGTATAAAATAATAAAATAATACAAAAAAACAGCCATGGGATACAGGTGTTTCACTGAGGTGTATGGGAGCTGTTCCTTCTCTGTCCCCTTCTGGCCACCTGTGCCTCAATTTTATTCCACAACCTAGACATCCACATTACTTACACTCTCAGAACACATACATATATGGTCATGGGGGTAGGCACACTTTTTGGGGGCTAGAGGACGGTCTGTCAATTTTAAATACATGTAGACATTGAGAGGTCTCAGGAGGGTCCATGCTGACATTTGCTGCTTTCTGGCAGAAAGCACCATGTTCCCATGTTTTAAACGCACTTTAGAACAGCATGCAGCAACACCACATATGAGCAGGCAGAGAGAGGGATGGGGTCTTCACACCCCTGTTCTCTGGAGGAGGAGGAGTTGGCCGTCAGATCTAGGTCTGGGATGCTGGACCTCCCTGCTGCTGCAGGACCGGGGGCGGACTGCTTGTCTCCACCCCAGGGAAGAGGGCAACATCTCCTGAGTCTTGAGTCCCCTCTGGGGACGATAGTTCTGGACATGGGGTATAGAGTATGTTTGGGGAGTGTGATTGTGTACAGTGTTAATTTCTGTTTGTCTCCATATTGGGCGAGTACTGCATATTTGTATATGTGTGCAGGAGGGTGGGAATGCACTTTTGTGTCTGTGGGTGCTTATTATGTGTCAGGTCGGGTCTTAGACTCCACCTCTCTGGGAACATCTCAGGTCTCCCCCCACCACACTCCCTGCTGGTGGCTGATGCCCTCAGCCTTTGGTGCACTGGTGGTTCTTAGTGTCCGGGGCTGGGAGCTCAGGTATATACTGGCTCACTCCCAATGGCTTCTTGGTGCCCAATTGGGCCCCTTCTGGGGGTGGGGGGCCCTTGGACCTCGGGCCTCTGGGCCCAGGGCTTGGTCCGCTCAGGTGCAGCTGGCTGCCGGCAGAGCCCGCAGGCATGTCACTGTAGCCCCCTGTGGTTTCTGCACTCTGTGGCTGCTGGGTGACCCCTCATTTGGGGCTCTCCTCAGCTCTTTCCAGGAGGGTGGCGCGGCTGCCCCTCCAGTGGTCCTCTTTGAGCTCTTGCTCTGAGAGGCCTCTATATGTCACGTGGGTGCTCACAGACACACTATATCTTCCTTTGCTGCTGCTGCTTTATAGCATACTGTGTGCTGTTGGTCTTGCGTGCTGCTCAGTAACATTAAGTATTTATCATTTGCTGTTACTTATACTTATCTAGATTGTTGCTGTGGAGTTTTGTGGTCTTTTCACACTAGACTTTTCCCCTCTGTTTTTCTTTCTTTTCCTGTCTTTCTTTCTACTTTCACTGTCTGGGCGAGTCTGAGTAACTTTCCACAGCATCAGCTCTCCTATATCTATATATATCTGGCAGCGCACACAATGAGTCTTTGCCAGATTGTCTGCTAACCTCTGTTAGTTCACAGCCTCATGTTTCTGTGTATCTCTCAGTGTGCATTACTAACCTCTCTCTTCCTGTCTCCTAGTCGGCACCTGGACTCATCATCCAAACCCTGCCATAGCCACGCTTCTGGATTCTGGTCAGCTTAATCCTTTTCATGCAAATTGCCATTCACACCTGCCTGCCTCCCTGCGCACCCGTAAAGGACTCAGTACTCCCCCGGACCTCGCCTAAACTCCACCTCCAGCTTATCCCTGCCTGCGAACATGTAAGCCATCTCAGCTTATAAAACTGGGAAACTTTCACAACTTCTTGGACCGTTCTGATTATCCTCTCCTTCGTTTCAGTGCCCCTGGTCTGCCATAGTTTCCACCTGCCCCACCCACTCCAGCCCTCAGCAGTTTAGTGACCTGACAGTTTCATGCTTAGCCTAAGCCCAGCACTTCACAGACACCACACTTGTGCACAAAATTAAATCTTGTTTTTGTCTTGATTATATAAGTTAGGAATTCTTGTAAATAAAAATTTTGTTTTTGCAAATCACGTCAAGCCTCCGGTCTTTTGGTTCTGTGCATGAGTCCATTCCACTTCACGGGCCTCTGAGCCATGACATCTACCTTTCCTATCCCCCAGTCATGTCTGTCCTGTTTGTAATAACTTAAAGTTACATTAAATTTAATTTAATTAATTAAAATTAAATAAAAATAATAATAATAAAGATCAACAGGTGAACCGACATGGCAAAGCTGTAATGATCCACTTGGAAAGATACATCAGTTAGTCACCTTTCTTGGCCTTCAGACAATAATTCTGATGCTAAATTAATGAACAGGACAGGCAAAAACACCCCAACAACCCCCAAAACAACAACAACAAAAACCCAAAACAGAACACTGTCAAGGCTCCCTCTTCCCTCTGATTCCACACCTTTTTGTCTCTGTCTCGCTCTCTTTGTGTTGTGTCTGTGTGGAGGGTTAATTATTCTATTACTACCTCTTCACTGGCATAAGTGTGTCTGACCCGCAACTGATGAGCTGCTGTCATATATTTTTCATATGTTTGTACTTGTTTGTTTGAAATATGGTATTTGGATTTTACTTGATATGTCCTTATGTGTTGTATGTGTTTTGCCCTTTTTCTGTCTTTTTAAATCTGAATTTAATTCTCAATGACGCATTCACCCTAGACAAATAAAGAATAAAAACTATCACCTACTTTCAGCCCTGTGCAACATGGAATGACTTACCCGTTTACTGAACAGTGACAGAAAAACACATCCAGACCATGGACTCAGGAGACACTGACCCAGTGCAAAAAGGTCTCATGAGCCAAGATGCTTTAATCAAGCTTCACAAGCCCTATGGGTGCAAAACTGCACCTGGCACCCTGCTAGTCAGCAGCACCACTCGTCAGTGTAAACCTGGACTACTAACAATACAGTTTTTAAATTTTATTCTTATATAAAGTTACATTTACGCAAAGATTTCATGGGACTAGAATCACACTGGCTAGTGGAATCATAGTGTTCTAATAGAACAGTAAAAAAACAACTAAAAAACACAATTTAATTAGATAAATACAATATTATAGAAATAGTACAAAAAGCCTTTAAATAAATCAGTCTTGAATGGAGGTATTGCACAATGAGGAGGTAAATGAGTTTCTGTCCTTGATGGGTTATCAAATGCATTGTTTGAAAAAACAAAACAACATAGACATGTAACCTGATGACCCAAATGTCTCTCAGTATATTTTTATGATATTGCTCCAAAGATTAAGACACTAATATTGCTGACCTGATAGCAGCAGGATGAGCAGCAAACTGGTTTCTTCCATTCTTGGCTTAATAGAAAGATTAATGGTAGATAACATACCTGACAACCCGTATTTTCATTTGTTGAGTGAAACTGACTTTTAAAGAGGTCTTTGTTTGCACTTTTCATAAATTTTACTGTCAAATAAGAAAACCCGGAGGTAGGAGTTATGGTAATAAATGTCTTTCATGGATGTTAGTAAATCATATTAATAGACTCATTTAATTGTGCTAATCCTTTTAATATGAATTTATCTAAACTCTTGCATTTATGAGGGGAAAGAAAATGTATTTAGTAAAAGGCAACTCTAAAGAGCTACAACAAAAGTACTGACAGAGACATCTCTTCATTCTTCATGTATTGGCTTCCCTTTATTGGCTCCCTTTTAAATCCTCCCCCTCATATACAAGGTCTTGTCCAGAGGAGAGATATTTTACTGCTATTATTTGCTGCTATTAGGATAGTCATCATTACCATTTCATTATTAATAGTGATGTTGCATTCAGATGCATTCAGATGTTCAAATATATGGGTATTAATTAGTCTTTATTACAAGTCCAGCAAGAACCACTTTAAACTGTTGAGTTGAATCTATAATTTTAAAGGCTTTTGAATGTTTTTATATTCTTACACATAGTCTTCAGTGGGTGAGAAAACTGAGCTGCAGCGACAGGAAGTACATGTTTTTGAAGTTACATGCTTTGCAGGAAGTGAAACCAGAAACCAGAGTCTGAGTGAAAGCTAGTCTGAGGAGCAGTTTCGATGATGCTATTATTTTTATATCTTTTGATTAAGCTTTCAGTAGAAGTTCTTGATTAAAACATTTATTCAGTAGAGTACACATACATAGTTTTGGTTCGGTTATTACATACACGAGAGCGGCTTCTGTCTCTCTGTCTGGGGGAGGTCAGGAGATATTCGGCAGGTGAAATGGGGTGCGATTGTGGTTAGCACATAGACATACACGTAACCACACACACACTTAGTTAGAGGGATCACTGATAGGGGAAAGTTCAAATTGTTTTGCTTGGGGTTGCTTTTAGACTATATTAGGAGGAGCAAACATATTGGCAGATGTGAGAAGAAAAACCTGTGTTATGAAAATGATTTTAATCTTTTATACATGATTGCATTGGAGCATATTAAAGAGCTGTGGCTCCTGGTTAAGTGAGGGTCAGAAACTCTTGGCAGGCGTTAATGATCAGCCAATACAAGGTGAGGAGGACAGGAGCTCTGAAAGGAATTGCAACACACCTGCTTACATGACATATGCCTGGAGTTATTTTTATCTTTTGTTACTTATATCCTTTAGAGCTAAGATTTAAGTTTTATCATTTACAGTGTTGGGTAAGTTACTTTAAATTAGTAACTTAGTTACATTACTAGTTACTTCTCTAAAAAAGTAACTCAGTTACTTCAAGTTACTCGTTACTTTCAAAGTAACTAGTTACTAGGGAAAGTAACTTTGGTTTTACTCAGAATTCTCTTGTTAATGTGTTGCTTCCGTAACTGAATACCCAGCAAGATTGCCAGTCTTCTAGCTTGCTTACTTGCCACAAGTGCACTGTGCCACCTACCGATAGAAAGGAAAAAATAATGTGCACATTTCCACGAGAGAAATCCCACGCCTGGACTGCCGCCATGATTCTAGCCTGCTTTTTACATCCAACACAAAAACTGCAGTCGTGGTGCTTTTGATTGTACTCAGAACTTGGAAATTCTGCCTTCTGAATAGGAAGATGTAGGTAACACCAGACTGCAGATGAGCTGCATACAGGGCTGGACTGGGACAAAAAAATTGTCCCGGGCATTTTGACTAGAGACCGGCCCACCATTATAGGAAAAATCATAAAGCCTTTGAATGAAAATAAACACTGTTGTGACAGTGATGTACACTGTTCTGATGGTATATATGTATCAATCTATCAATTGTTTGTTGTAAGTATTTCCTTGTCCCCCCCTTTCCCTGTTAATGCCCTACATGAACCCCTGGCAACACTTTGCTAGATCCGCCCCTGCACAGTTACCAGCTGTCAGCTACTTAGAAAAGGATGCTGGTGTTATTTGTCTCTCAGAAACAGCTCATAACTTCCCTTCAACTCATCCATGTCACCTAAAAGGTAAACCTGTTTCTCCATCACCTGTTCAGCTCTGATGATTCAGTAAGGACATCTCCTGGTTTCATCTGCATGTTTCCCTCTCACCAGATAACCAAATCGATATCATGACCAGCAGCTTTACAGCTGTGGCTCCAGCAAACATCAGCTGATACTAGAAAGTAATATTAAATAAATTCTAACAACAGCTGATCAAGCTTAAACGTGCTGCTGTTGTTTAACGCGACATCCGCTGGTTTCCTCTTTCTGGCGCAAAGTGAGCGATAAATAAACAAGAGAGAAAAGTCGATCAGCTGATCACTGATCAGTTTCGTGATTGAAGTAGAAACAGGAGAGGAGAGAATGAGAGAAGAAGAGGCAGCTGTGCAGCTTCAGCTTTGTGTCTTTTTCATTGTAGCTGAAGTCCGGGACAAACTGTGTTCTTTTCACCTCAGTACGAAACGCAGCGTAATATTTTCTCTGAATACCAGACGATTCTGTTTTTTACAGGACGGTTGGCAACTCTAATAATTAACCTTATGAACAAAATAAAGTTCAACATCAGTAACATAGCACCCACCCAGCTGTATACAGTAGAAACTCCGTCATGCTAGCTAGCACGCAGTACGAAAATGTCAGCATAACGAAAATAAACTCCACCTAAACTTGGTTTATATCTGACTCAGATAGACTGCAGGTCATAACTTCTTACCTGAAGTTCAGTTCACCTGACACGCGGACCGGCGGCCGCTTCGGGTCTCTGCTCTTGCCTCCCTTTTCCTTCATCCACCTGCTGGCTTCCACCACTTGCTAATGTTACTGAATCTGTGGAAGCTCCGCGATAGCCACCACACGAAGTAACGAGTAACGAGCCCATCTAAATCCCAGTAACGAGTAACGCGTTCCTGGTTTTGGCATAATAACTAGTTACCGTGCTCGTTACCACAATAATAACGTAGTTACTGTAACGCGTTAGTCCCAACACTGATCATTTATCACTTATATCTTTTGAAGTAAGTTTTAAGTTTCATTTATGTTCAGTTTAAGTAAGTTTCCTTCATGGTTTGAGTAGCATCATTTGAGTGTGACATTTAGTCTAGAAGTCACACATAGTTCAGCTGTGTATGAGCGCAGGCCTTATGTCTGGCTAGGACGAGAGGTGTGAGGTGAGCTGGGGTGCAGGAGAGGTCACGACACGTACGCAGTACACAGCACGCACGCGCCCCCGCACGTGCACGCACACACATATTAGATAGACTCCTTTGAGTAGGTAAGAAGTCGAGGCGTATGTGTTAGTCTGTTCCAGGAAGTACACCAGATGTCCCAGAGATAAGCGACAGCGGAGGCGAGCGTCCGAGGATGGAGACAGGAAGCACCTGGCTTCGACGCGAAGACGATGTTCTTTTTAAAACTATGTCAAAGTTAACTGAACGTTTGTGGTTTTGGAGTGACGTATGCTTTGTTTGAGTCTGCCTGGTAACAGGAAGACTGCCAACCCTATAAGACCTTTGTTTGACGATTGTAAGTTAGTTCGATGCTGAAATCTGCACAGCGTTCGGACTCACACATGTGTTCATTAAAATGCCGTCTAATTGCACACGCCCGGATCTGTGGTTATTTTTGGATTCCCCCTCAACATTTGAACCCTAACAGTCTTCAATAATGAGATCTGGATTTAATCATGAATTATTATTAATCTCTGGCTCGATTTCACAGCATATCTTTTGTTCTGTCTTCCTCCTCTTATCCTAACTGGTCACATGTGGCTGCCCCTCCCTAAACCTTGTTCTTGGCTTCTTCTTGTTGGTTCCTTTTCACCATCACCAGGGGTCATATGATTGTCGAGACTCTTCTGTATTATTGTATGGTCGCAAGATAAAACAGCCTGAGGCAACTTTTGTTGTGTGTTAGGCATCACTCTCTGGACATTCATGGCTTTCGCTTTTGCCACTCCCATACAGCTTTGACTCGTGAAGAAACTAGGCAATAGTCCTTTATTGTATGTACAGTCTCTGAAATCTAAGCCACTGAAACTTTTGACTCCTTCCTAAAGGTGACAGATATCTTGGTGGCCTATCTCGATAATTTACCTCCTGCCCAGACCCTCAGTTTGTGAGCACAGTTAGCTACTCACTCTCACCAATGGGGATGAGAGGGATGACTTGCACATCACTAGGGGAGAGGCCACTAAGGTAGTTAAACAACTTCTTTGTAGCCAGACGCCTGGAATGGATGAGGTTTGTCTGAAGTTTCTAAAGGCTCAGGATGGTGTATGATTGTCCTGGCTGTCCTCTGCAATATTGCTTGGTGATCAGGGGCAGTACCTTTGGAAAGGCAGAAGGGGTGTTGATCCCCATCACTAAGAAGGGGGACCAGAAGGTGTGCTAAACATTATGTCCAGAGGAAAGCTGACTCATCGATTGTCAAGTTTATACCATTCAAATGTTTATGCATGTTTCTTTGAAAACTAAAATGCTATAAATGATATGTCCCAGGACTTAAAGAAAAATAAGTACGGTTACTAAAAGGTGACTCTCCCTCACCAAAATGCATATCATTAGGAAAATCAAGTTATTAAAATAAGAAACAAATGCAGCTAAGATCATTCAAGGTTCTGAGAACAGGTAAAATAGCATTTCATAATGTTTATGATTCAAAGACGTTTGTTGACAAATAAACCAACACAAAAGTGGGGCCTCTCCCAGAACTGATTACAGTTGGATTTTTGTTCATGTGACCTTACCTATGTTTCTTAAAAAAAATAAAATTCTGTGAATAATATTTCTCAGGGCTTAAAGAAACATAGGTAAGGTTACCAGAAGGTGACTCACTTCACCAACATGCATATAATTAGGAAAATCAAGTTATTAAAATAGAAAATAAATGTAAATAGGCTTATATATGGCTCCAGGACCAGACAACATACAATGCCTATAAAAAGTATTCACCCCCTTGAATGTTTAATGTTTATTGCTTTATTAAATGAAATTATGGTCGTTATAAATTTGCTTTTTTTAAATAGACACATTAACTAAAAAAGCTTCTTTCATGTCAAAGTAAAAGCAGAGATTTAGAAGATAACATCTATAAATTAAAAATGTTTAATGTAAAATAAGCAGCTGGAAAAATATTCACCCCATTCAGGCTGCAATCACAGCACTTTGTCATGATGCATCTGTGGCGGCCCTGGGGCGCGGTGCCTGCCTGTCTGTGGTCACCTGATCTTCATGCCCACTCTCACGCACACCTGTGGCTCATCATGGCTGAATACACCAACCATATTTAAGGCATGGCTGGAGTGCTGTTCCTTGCTGGAGCATTGTACATAGGAGGCTGTGTCCCAATTCAGGGTATGCACGCTTGAAGTACGCACACTACGCGTACTACAGCTGTGTCCCAAAACATCGGCTCCATCCTCCGGGCCGATTACGTCACAGCCAGGCGACGAAGGCTGTCCCAATTCGTCGACTCCTTCAAATGCGGCCGACAAATGCGTCCTTCATTTCCCCGAATTTGAAGGATGGGTTGGGTGTGTCCTTTGTGGCCCACCATATCCCAGAATTCATAGCCCAGCCAAATTTCAGCTGCCAACAATGGCGGCCGCTACTAAGTTTTAAAATTCGTCTTATTAATCTTTCTGGGTCACAAAATAAACTTTTAACGTATTTTCAGGCGAGAAAGTAGCTGTGTAAACTTCAAATATCTGCTTGGTTTATCAAGACATCGTATATTTGCAAAAGTGCGCCGACGTTTTCGGAGATGTCTGTTACCCACCCGCTCGATAGCAAGCCGGGGGGGCGTTCAATGGTCACTCCAGCCGGCGAGAGCAGCGGACTCCCAGCTTCATCGTTTTCAGACCCCCGCTCTTTTGCTACTCAGGTTAAACATGATATATAAGTCACTCGGATAACTTAAAAATGTAATTGTTTGCCTATTTTCGGTGTTTTATTTGTTCTGCAGTAAATCGGTTTGGCTGAGATCAAAGTTATTAGATTATTAGATTAAATAAAACTTTATTAATCCATCGGGTGGGTTCCTCTGGGATTTTCACACAGCTGAATAAACGTCAAACAGAAAACTGATTAAACAGAAGTGTGAGACGGTCGAGAATTTACGCCAGTGTCCTGTTATATTTTAGATAGCAAGGAGCAGACGGCCGAGTTTATTAAACTCCACCGACACAGCGGTGACGCAAATCTGAAGGCTAGACCGTCCCATTTCACAGCCTCACACTTCCGGCCTTCTCGTTCTTTGAAGGACCCGGCCCACGTAGACCGCGAAGGCCGGGTCCTCCGAAGGATGCAGCTGACGTTTTGGGACACAGCTTACAAGTACGGGAAGTGCGGAAGTGAGAGGCTTGTGAAATGGGACGGTCTAGCCTTCGTCGCGCTGTTCAGGTTGCCTAGCAACCATGACATTAACCGCGAGAAACGTTTCATACAGCTTTGTGTGAAAGAAATGAAGGAGAAAAAATGTTTTGTTGGTCATTCATTTTTGTCATGACATCACTTTGATCAGTTGAGACCACAGGACTGTAAAACATGATAGTTGGGCTTCATTCCTGTACTGAACAGTCATTTCAAGATTAGTTAGTAAATAATAATTAGCTAATGTTGTTCATGAGACTAAAGTCATCTCACTGTGGTAATGTTAATATAATATGGACAATATTATATGTATTGTCATATATATATATATATATATATATATATATATATATATATATATATATATATATATATATATATATATATATATATATATATATATTCATATATGAGCTTTAACTCTGGGTCAAAGATGCAAGTAGCAGTTAATTATATTTCCTATCACCTTAAATCTTCACTCAAAGACAAGTATCTCTGACAGTGTATATATAGATGTATTATATATAAGAGACAAACATTGTTCTTTCAATATGTTGGCATTACTAAATTTGGCTCAATGCTTACATATATGTGTAAAAAGGAAAATGTACGAGCTGTGATAACTGTTTCTGATAGAATGAAGAGTAGACTGATATATTAAATATTCCTTTATTGGGTGAGAAAATCAGACCATGTCATAACTGCTTTAAGTCATACAGAATAGATATCAGAGCCTTAAACAGGCTGACTTCTGCTAAATGGGTCAAACTGGGCAGAAAGTAAACAAACACATAACATCCTTATAGAATATGATGTAACACTATAGATCAACTTACCTCAGAATATATCATAACAATATGATGCAACAAACACAACAGTACTACTAATCCAAAATACTCAAAGCTTCATAGAACTGAAACAAACATTTATTTTTAGCTCCATTCTGCTGCTGATACATACTTTAGGTTTCTGAATATTAAACTTGTTGCTGCCTTTCATAGTGTGTAACTTGAAGGCCCTGAGTACTTTCTCCCACACTGAAAACACTGGGATGATAACATTATTTGAACATTACCTAATAAGACTGATTCAGGACAGACAATTAGTTATGTTAAACTTTCCTAGCAGTCCTTCACAAACAGGGAACAGTCTGTCTATTCTCTCCATCTGTCAGCTGCTGCTGGCTCTTCCTCCTCCTCTTCCTCACACACTGCTGAGTTTGTCCTGGTGGATCATCAGGGTGCAAAGCCTCACAGATGATGTGCAGCAGTGGGTCCCTCAGTCTGTCCTCACTCTGGACACTTGCAGTTGTCACACATGGAAATCAAATGTGTGATAAGCTGCAGGATTCAAACACAAGTGTAACTTATAAATACATGTTCATACTTTTATTCCACAATCAGAGAGAAAGAAACAGAGAGAGAGTGCAGGACAGACAGACAGGTGACAGTCTCAGGTGTACACACTGCTACAAAAAAAGCACAAGAGAAGGAGGATTTAGTGTTTGTGTTATTACGAGTGCTAAACAAGAAGAGTTCCCAGATGGTCCAGTGGACACATGTGTGACTCCTGTGATTAAAGCATCTTTCTTTCAGCTTAACGAGTGAACCGTCAGCTCGTTCAAACACACGTTAAAGTCCGTTTGGCTCAACACCACCGAACAGAGGCAGCAATATAACATAGCTAACATTAACAGTGCAGTGAATCCTGCTTGTGCCGTCATATTCAGGACTGCAAACCGAGCAGCATCACTGACTTTCAGCTTGTTGTGTTTGTGGATATATGACTGACTTTTCTTTTTTTTTTTTTTTTTTTTTTTTTTTTTTTACCTGTCCCGTTTGGTTCTTTTGCCATCAGAATTATTGTCTAAAGGCGAAGAAAGATGCCCAACGATTTAGTTTTTACCAAATGGACCATCCCAGCCTTGCCGTAATGGTCCATTTGATTCACCTTTATTGTTTATTTTATTTTCACTTGCTGAATACGGGACAGACTTGACTGGTGGAAAGAAAGGGAGAAAGAAAGAGGAAAAAAAAAAAACCTGAGAAGAGGGACGGGAAAAAGGGCAAAAAACAAAACCAACAGAATAAGCAGACAAAAAAATACATATATCGATCACCTGGATCACCTGTTGAGAAAGAAAAAAGAAAGCAAGCAGAAGAAAACGAGAGTAATAAACAAAATCACAATGATATATGGGAATATGACAGTAAATACTAAATATTAAACATTATGGTGCAGCACGTGAGATCGACAGCGCACAGTGTGCTTTGAGGTAGGAGCCAAAAAGGGTGTAGTTTGTGTGTGTGATTGTAACACGGGCGACACTAAAGCAGTCGCGCCAAAATGCCACGCTAAAATGAAAGATTCTTTAAAATACAAGGGGGAGCAGGTGAGTCAGATACCCAGGGCACAGAGATGCAGCAGGTCTCATCAGAAACAGTTTATTTCTAGGCCAGGGATCACAAATAAAAACATCCTTGAAAACATACATGGGAAAAATGTTATTGACAGCTAAAACTAGTAAAAATACAATTTTCTACATTTACTAAAATTCCCTGATGTCATGTCCCACAACCATGGATGCATTATGGGTCCACCAGCGGGCCAGAAACCCCTTTGCATGGGTTGGTTCCATGCTAGCCCTGTATTAGGCCGACGGGGAGGAGCCTCCTATTCCCCTCTTGTCCGCTCACTGGGCCGCCCACATCCCAGCCCGGCTTCCATTTCACACTGGAATCCTCCATGCAATGCCACCATGGATCCCCTCGTGTCAGCAACCTGCAAACACACAAATAGGGGCCAGAAAACACGTCCCAGAAGAGACCCTGGCTCATAGCCATGGCAACCCTTTCCCAGCTCCGCTGCACCCAGCATACGACAGTGGGAAAAGCGTTACTCACATATGCCGGCAGAGGTACACCTCTGTCCGGCGGTCGATAACAGGCAGCGTCTCCCACTGTCGCCCTTCACACTGTCCAACTGGGCCGTCGTGTCACGCTGGCCATCTAGCATTCCTCTTCCACTCTGGGCCTCCTCTCCCCAGTGCTCTGCTAGCCCTGCTTTTAAAAGGTCTTTGCACAGCTGATAGGCCACCTCTGGACACACCCATGCCTCAGCAGGTGGTCCCCATCAGCTAATTTGTCCCATGTGCAGCCAGTCCACAGTGGATAAAAACCATGTCACATAAAACACTAAAAACCATGCAATAGAAATAGAATAAAACCATGCAAATAAAATGACACTCATAAATAACCACTAAAAATCAGAACAATATACAAGATAAATACAAATTTCCACTGTGTGACATGATCACCCGTGTGTACACCTGTGAGCATGGACGCGCTTGGTTTTAAAAGGTTCCTTCATGTAATGATCTGCTAGAGGGTGTGGGGGGCCACTGCCCCGTCCTCCAGGGCGTGAAGCAGGTATGGAGGAGATCAAAACTCCAGACATCCAGAGGCCCCCAGAACACAAGAGACCAAGGAAGACCAACAGAGGGGCAGCCGCGCCACTATCCCAGAAAAAGCTGAGGAGAGTCCCAGATGAGGGGTCACTCAGCAGCCGCGGAGCAGAAGCCAGGGGGGGTTGCAGTGACGTGCCCGTGAGCTCCTCCGGCAGCCAGCTGTGCCTGAGTGACCGAGCCCCGGGCCGAGAGGCCGAGGGCGCCCCATCCCCGAAGTGGCCCAAGCGAGCCCCAGGCTCCATTCCCCGATAAGCAGCCGCCAAGGAGTGAGCCGGTGGGTACCCGGGCGCCCACCCCCGGACACAAAGAACCACCAATGCATCGATATCTGAGGGCGTCTGCCACCGGCAGGGGGAGTGGTGGGGGGAGATGGGCCTCCAAACCTTGGAGGCCTGAGATGTCCCCAGAGAGGTGGGGTCTGATACCCAACCTGACATATAGACACAGACAAACAGGCACACACAGATACCAACATCCATTCCCACCCTCATGCTCTCATATACAATTACTCAACACTCACCCAACGTGGAGACAGACATAGAGAGACACTGTACACACAATCACACTCCCCACGCATACTCTAAGCCCCGGGTCTAGGGTACCCTTGCCCCTGAGGGGAAACTGCGCCCAGACCCAGGTGGGGTTACCCTTTTCCCTGCGGTGGGAGAAGCAGACCGCCCGACTCCGCAGCAGCAGGGAGGCCCCACATTCCAGACCCCAGTCGGACGGCCAACTCCTCCTCCTAGCCCCCCGCTCCAGCAGGCCGCAGAGAACGGGGTGTGGGAAGACTCAAACCTCCCTCCACCCGCTCATATGTAGTGTTGATGTATGTGTGTTCTAAGGTGCATTTAAAACCCAGGAGGGCATGGAGCTACCTGCCAGAGCAGCAGGTAAGCGCATAGCCCCTCCTGCTAGCCCTCAATGTCTACGTGTATTTAAAATTGAGAGGTGGGCAGCGACGCCAGGGGTGAGGTGTACACCCTGATGGTGATTGTAATCCGTGTAGCGTGCCCACCCCCAAGATCTTATATGTATGTGTAATGAGAGTGTGAGTAATGTGAATGTCTAAGTTGTGGGATAAAATTGAGGCAGAGGCAGCCAGAAGGGGACAGAGGGGGGAGGGATGTCTCCTCTGCACCCTGGTGACACACCCCTACCCCAAGGCCCTGCATGTGTGAGTGATTGTGGTGGAGCGGGAAGAGGGAGGCAGCTGGAGATGGGGAGGGAAGGAAGGGAGGGGCAAGTGACCCCTCCCTGGGGCCAGCTCCCCCGCTGACCCCAGTAGGCACCCCCATACTCTGCAACCCGCCAGGGAAAAGGGGCCCAGGCCCATCCAGACCGGGGCCCAGTGCAGCAGCGCCGCCGGCCCCACAGAGCCCGGGACAGTCCACCTGACCCCACCACAGAAAACTGCACCCACCCCATCATCCACTCATCTTCCAGACTACACAAGACAATAGACGCCCAGGCTGAGATCTTCCTACACCTCTCCTGTATCTCCCCCTCCTGCAGAGAGAGTTCCTGAAGAGAGGAAGGCTCCTGCAGGATGTGACAACCTCCCCCACCAGTTGAAGAGCCCCCCAGGTGGTTCGATGCACAGGCGGCACCCTGCGCCAGGACTGGGCCCCCATACACCCACCCACCCACAACCCCGGCAACACACCAACCAGGACCCAAGCCCTGAGGCTTGGCCAGGGCCCCAGCCCAGAGGCGGAGCGCCCCAGAACCTCACGCCCATCCCGGACCCACCCAGGGGCAGCCAGGCTACCAGGTCAGTAACCCACGTCCGTCAGCACAGACCCTCCCCTAGCCCTGCTGCACGCAGCCACGAGGAAACCGTCACCTAAGAGCCAACAGAGCCCCTAATTGGCCATGACCGCTACCCCGGGTTGAGCCCCCCAAGGAAGATGCTCCCGGGGAACCCCCCGATGCCCTAAGCCTGTCCCTACCCCCACACCAATCACAATCACAAAGTCATATGACTGACTTTAATTATCCACAAAATCATCACATTCTCTGTAAGATTAAGGTCGACTATATATATATATTTAGAAGTAGAGGCTTTAAAACCAAGTTACCGCTGAAAGTACAAACATCGCTAATGTCACATAACTTTGCCGACATGTGGCCAACAGTAATGTTTTAATGTTCTTAAACATTCGCACATAAATAAGTGACATCATATTCAGTACTTACTTTTGACAGTTCACTCTTCGGCCGCTCCCTTCTGCCGTATTTTGCGGCAAAATTATCCACACCCATCGCGGCGCTATGGATTGTGGGATATATGGGACCATTTGCAAGCGTGCACCGGACCACGCTTGATATTTGGGGAAATCGACGGCGCATTTGGAGTATGCATTTGAAGTACACTTTGAATTGGGACAGCCGTCATCGCGTGGCGGTGACGTAATCGCACTTGAAATGCGTACTTCAAGCGTGCAGACTCTGAATTGGGACACAGCCTTAGTGTTAGTGCTGCATGGCCTAGTCTCTTGTTGACCTCCCTGTGTTCCTGGGTGTATTTTCACGCGTCTGTTTTCGTCTCCCTTGTATAGACTTCCTTGGACCTAAACCTGTCTTCCTGGACCCTTCCCTGTTGAGCGTGAGTGAGAGAGAGCACAGTGTGGACTTGGTGATCTGGACTGTACATAGTGGATTGTAAGCAAGAGTTCCCTTTTTCCCTGCCCTGGACCAACCCTTGGAATCCCTGGACCCCTCTTTTCTCTGCCCCACTGTATATATGTACATATCACTGGTGTTGTAATTAAACCAACTCGATTTGACTGCACAGTTCACAGTGCTTTTTTTGTTTTGAGTCCCACACCAGCCAACGTGACACACTTGGTCTGTGCAGATATGTATTAATGAGGTAGTGATTCGTGTTTGGACCCATGGGTTGGATTTGGTTTGCCCTGAGTTCCTAAAGGCTTGGGATGTTGCAAGGTTGTACTGGTTGACATGTCTCTGGAACACCGTGGTCATCAGAAACCATAACTTTGGATAGGCAGACTGTGGTGTTGAGGGACTGGAGTGTGTCCTTCAGTTACATGGGGATCACACCCCACAGGTTCCCCAGGAGGGTCTATGTCAGTGTGGTGGAAAGGAGAGTTCGTACCTTGTTAGTCGAAGTATAATTCAGAGGGAAAAGTATGGATTTCATCCTTGTCGTAGAACAGTGGTCAGCTTTTTGTCCAGTATGGATCAATTTATACTACTTTTCCCCACCCGTTTTTTTGGGAAAACTTCCATAATTACACAACATAACTGTTATTTCATTATCAAAACCAACAACAAACTGCTCCTCCCATTCAACACATGTCAGTCCATATCCCAGCAAACTAAATCATCTCCATTTACACACATCAAATAGAAACATGAATCACTTGTAATGATTAGAAACTTGATAGAATTTCAAATCTAGTTTGGGGAGTCATTCAGTGAGAAACAGTGAAATGATTTTCCATGTGAAAAGGTGGACAGCAGAAACAGAAAGAAACAGTGAGAACTAAAAGAGAAACAAAGAGCTTTGGAACAACGAGGCAGCAGGAGGACAGCTGCAGTTTAACAGCTTCAATTCACTGACAGGAAACAACATTATTGTCATAATGACAAAATGACTCCAAATGTCCTCATAACATTACTGGAGGACAAGATACTGTGACCCAGAGTATGTATCTGGGTAGACACTATGATTCTATGAATTAGTGCAGAGTGTAATAACCTCAGTTTTCTGAATTTAGAAGCAGAAAATCTGGTCTTTAACCTCCTAAGACCCGAACTCTTCCATGGCATGCATTTTTAATTTCTCTTTGATATTTGGGCATATTGGGACCTGATCAATGTAAAAACAAAGAATTGCCAGATTTTTTTTTTTTTTACCTGATTTTTGTTTCTGACAAAAATAAGATGCACATATCAGCATATCCAATTTCAATAGAACAGTGGCAGTATAATGTCCTCGTGAGTGGATATAAGGCCCTTGTAGAGCAAAATATAGTATTTTGGTGTAGACAACCCAAAATGTGATGTCCACACCAGGTCCTAGGAGGTTAAGACATTCCTGCAGTTCAACTTATTATTGTGTGTAATCAATGAACACAAAAAGCAATGAAAATGTATTTCATGCCGAATGACGTTGGCTAAGGAAAGCATGTAAAATCTAAACAAAGTTGGTACAAGCACGAAACCCTGTCAAAGGCCATAAGAAGATCATTCATAACCTTCACTAAAGCTGTTTCTGTGCTGTAATCTCTGAAACCTGACTGACTTCAACAAGAATTCTGAGACTTGTCTTTGACGCTTAAAATACTCAGGCTGCCACACCAGCAATCAATGCTCAATGGATGAGCGGAAGAAGGTCAGCAGCATTAGGTTTGAGTTTAGTGCTTCCTGAGGACCCTGTGGAAGTGCAGCCGCTGGGTCTTCTGGACGACTGCTGTGGTGTTGTCTGTCCAGGAGATGTCAGCAGAGATGAGGACACCAAGGAAATGGAAGGTGTGGATCCTCTCCACACACTCACCGTTGATGTATAGGGGGGCTAAGTCAGTGCTGTGCCTCCTGAAGTCAACAATGACCTCTTTGGTTTTCTTAGTGTTCAGTGCCAGCCTGGTGTTTTCTGAACACCAGGCTGCCAACTTCAGGACTTCCTCTCTGTAGGCTTCCTTTCCCTTTGAGATGAGTCCGACTTCTGTGGTGTCGTAAACAAACTCGATGATGAGGGGCTTGCTGTGGGTCAGACTGCAGTCGTGGATGTAGGGACATGGATGGATGGAGGGGGTTCAGCACACAGCCCTTTAGGAAACCGGTACTCAATGTGTGGATGAGAAATGAAGGCCGAGTCTCACAGTCAGTCTCACACAGAGAGGGGCGAGGCTGAGTGTGACTAGTTTGGTGATGAGGATATCCGGGATGATTGTATTGAAAGTTGAGCTGTAATCCAACATGAGCATTTGGACATAATTTCACTGCTGCTGGCTCAGCACAGAGTGGAGGGCCATAGTGACATCATGTTCTGTTTTGTTTTCTGTTTTTCTGTTTGTTTGGTTTTCTTTTTTGGGGGGTGGGGTTATCCGGTGATTAAAATCATAGCGCTATAATTCTGTTAGCCAAAGTCTGCAGACATACAGACCTCGGGCTCCTCCACTTTGACTGCGGTACTGCCTTAAGCCTTCATGTCTGAGTAGGAACACTGGGATTGGATAATTTACAGTCATTAACTATAATATAAAGTTATAGCTTTTAAAATTGTTTTTCTTCATGTTTTTTCAGTTGTAGAAATCACATTCAGTCCTTTTGAATTTGATTACTTTTTTTTAAATCTCAAACTTGAACAAACAAACAAACAAAAAAACCTGTGTAAAACTACCCTACTTCTTTACTCAACTCATCAGCTGCTCTATTTACTACAACTTTGTCCGCTCCCCAAAGTGACAGTCAAGTTAAAGTGATAGATGCAAGAACATACAGCATACATCATGATTGCTTCCAAGGAAGTGCAACTGCACTCCCTTGGAAGCGATGATCCAGATTTATATCAGGTAAGGTTTGGGGCTGTTATGGTCTTATTTATGGCTGTTTCAGTTATCAAACTGTATGAGTAGAAACAGGACATAAACAGTACAATGTTTTGTTGTCCACATTGACCTCTTCAAGCAGATCTCTGGGTCTCTTCACTTTCCATTTTTGCAAGTCAGCAGAGGTTGCTGTCACAATGAAACAGAACTATGGATCCTAATAACCTGCACACAGACAAAGTCTGTGAAGTGACTTTCACAGAAGGACAGTGTCTAAAGTGTTGAAAGAGACGCTGCAAAACAAAACAAGAGACCAGAGCCTATCAGAAAAACTAGTGAGTGGACCTCTGATTAGGGCTGGGCCATATTATACCATTCATGGTAATACTGGTACAATGTTAGGCAGAGATAAGAAAATGAAATATCGCGATAGAATATGGGTAAAATGCGCATACGCACATGGCCAAAAAAGCACAGTGGTAACCGAGAATGAGAAGGGAGTAAGCGGATTGTTGAGTGAAACGGATGAACCAGAATTGGTTTGTAAAAATGGTGCCACTTCAGTGATGTGGAACTGGTTTGGTGTTTGTCCGTCAGATACCCACCAAAGCACATTTTGTTTTTGTAGAACATGCAAGCGAGCTGTCGTTATTGCCGTTGTTCTGGGAATCCATCCTACCTGAAAAAACATCCTACTCAATGTTTCTGCGCAGACGTGGCGCATGCGCACCACACCAACGCCGAATTAACTTCTTTTTCTTTCACCCATGTGGAATACTTCTTAAGGTTATGGTTATGGTTAGGGGTAGGGTTAGGTTTAGTAGCAAGACACTGTCAAATTATAATACGGGTAGGATGTTTTGTCAGAGTAGGATGGTTTCTCAGAACACCATATTTGTCAGACTAAGGTGCTCATAAATCTGGGAGTAATGTGGGACCTAAACTCCGTCCACTTCAGGTCCCAAAGTCAAACGAACACTGCAGCATCACTGAGAGTTAAAAACTGTCTAAATTCTTTCATTTTTAACCCTTTAAGACCTACCATAGAACCAAGTCCGCCAGAGCTTCTATTATATTTTTACATGCTGTAGTGCCAATTTTGGGAGCATTTCAAGTTGATATACATCAATACAACCATTATAGCCCAAATTTTAATAATATGTATGCATTAAGTGCATAGTAATTACATAAATTGCAAAAAAGTGCAATAAACTACAAAAAAATTGAAAATCGTTTTTGTTTTTTTAACATATATTTCTAGTTAGAGAAATTTAAGAGGCTTATCCCTCAAAACTGTAAATACAAAAAAGTTGCACAAAATAGTTTCCCACCAAAGGAAATTTATTTTGAGTGTCTTCATAGTTTTATTTTTGAAATACACCAATTTTTATATACTGCAGGAAAAACGAAAATAAATATTATAGTGCAAATTTGCAAAAAAGCAGCATATGCATCAAAATAAACTATTTCCAGCAGTGCAATATGAGTTCTAAGCATCCAAGAAACGATACAGAAAGTCATAAAGTCAAAGATAACTTTTAAAAACACAAGTATAGGCTCTGAGGCCCTGATAGTAAAAAAACTACATTTCCGCGAAAATGACGTCACTTCCGGTTTCGGGCAGGTAATGGCGGACATGCGAAAGTTCCCGCTGACGTCTATTCCAACGTAGGAAGTGTTATGAACAGCTGATCGGATCGGCAAAGCGTGTTTCTGGAATATTATGTTTTTGTTGCTGCAAGTGCTTTTTATGCAGTTTTTGCAAAGCTATATGTGGAAGGAAACTGTGACCTAGGACAAGCTGATGGCATAAGATATAAGTACAACTCCTCCGGTTTCATATGCAAAAAAAATTATTGCTCTTGCTTACGTGGTTGCAATTCTACCGGGATTTAAAAATAGTTACGCAAAACGGAGCGTGCCCGCTCCGACCGGTTTTAAAGGGTTAATAAATCGATCAGCTTTGCTGCTTTACCAGGTATAACTATGAAGTTTAACGTCCAGGCATGCGTGAAAACAGAATTTATTACATTTAACGGAGTTAGAAGTTAGCATGAATTTAGCGGTTCTTAATGAGAAATTTCGGAAACAAATTCAAACGTACAGCTGTGCTGTAACTTCCAACATAAATGAAGACAGGAAACTAAACAGCAGTGACATTTGTAAGGTTACTGAAGTTGGGCTAGCTGGTATATAATGATGTGCTATGTGATCGCTAGCGACACAGCTATGTTAGCATAACATAAACAGTGAATCTGGAGGAATCAACGCTAACACTTTTCCACTCGATAAAAGTTAACGTGAGGGTTCCTGATGGTTAGAGAAAAATGCAATCGCATGGCAGGATGCTGCAAACTGATCAAACTTCAGTCAGGAGAACAACTGAGATAATCCATCCACAATATGAGGTTAGTCACTAATATACTGCAACAACATGGGAATAGAGCAGCTGTGATAGAATACAGCATTAATGAATCAATGGTACAGAAGTGGAGGAAGCAAGAAGAATGAGTTGAATAAAGTTTGATTTATCTGACTGCTTTGTTTCGCTTAATGTGCCTTATAATCCCGTGCACCTTATGGTCCAAAAAATACGTATTTGACTTTTTTATTTGGCACACTGCAGTTTAATGTTGCAAAGCACCTCTTTTTAACTTCAGTGGATATTATACATGGTTATGCTCAGGATATGTCTGCCCATTTTTCTACTGGAAATGCCTTTTGGTTTAACTTTCAGCAAAGAATTTGCATTTGCACTGTTTAATTATTATCTAGGTTTAATCCACATAAAAAAACAGCTGCTTGTTTAGGTGAAAATAAATGGATGGGGGATTTTTTTTTGCGCTAGTAAAGTTGTGGAGTTGTATTTTGTCTCACATCAATTATATCGTCAGTTATATCGTTATCGCGAATTTTAAACTATATATCGTGATAAATATTTTTGGCCATATTGCCCTGCTCTACCTCTGATTAAAATAATTTCTACCAACCTACAACTGAAGCTGAACAAATGAACTGTTGGTGCAACTTTACACTTTTAAAAACCTGATAAACTTGCATGCTTCCATATTTTTCTTTTTATATGCACCTCTTGTTTTGTATTACTTTTTGTATACCTGCCTACATGGATGCATTGTTTTCAAACAAATAGCTGTTGTCCTCCCAATTCTTTCGATCTTTGGGCTGAAGGAAGGACAATACTCGGTGTATAAATGCTCAATCAACAATTACTTTATTACATACAATTCAACACTTTTGAGCATAAACCATCCAGATGGGGAGACATGCATGCAGAGGGTCACAGCAAATCTCAAACTAGTGGCCCCCACCTAGTCGTAAAAACCTAAACATTCACATTCTTTCTCTCTTACGGCGCCTAAGTTATGACCTCGGCTCCCTGTTTTGTCTCCCCCTGATGAGATGGGGCAGAAAACCTCTCCAGTATGCTCTGTTCTTTTCTGATCAGACCAATAAGGCGATGACTCTCTGAACACAGTATTTCTTATAACTCAGCAGTATAATGCATCATAAAACAATATCATTCATTCACAATAAATCAGCAGTCTAATGTAATACAAATCAGTTTAATAAATCTAATAGTTATCACCCCTTCAGGAGAATAATGCAAACTAAAACTACATAATAATTTCACAATCTTTAATTAGGGGTATAACATGGCATAAGATAATATAGTAATCTCACAGTTTTCACAAGACACAAAAACATGAAAAAAAAACCCTTTAAAATATAACATGAAGAAAGCTGAAAACTACAAAAACAAAAGTAGAAAAACATGTCAACACAGGCGAAAATAAAAGTCAAAAACTAAGATTACAACAGTAACTATGGCAACACCAGTGCAAACCTTTCCCACCACCTGCTCTGCTTACTACAGATAAATTGACTGTCACTTGTTCGCTTTCTCCAAAGTCAAAGTCAAGTTAAACAGTCTGATGTGAGGGCATCCAGTATACGTTTGAGGTGCACAATGCAAATTTATATCAGGTTGTTACAATTATCAAACATATAAGTATAAACAGGACATTACAATGTTTTTTTGTCCACCCTGACCTCCTCAAGCAGATCTCTGGCTCTCCTTACTTTCCTCTTTACCATTTATGTTGCTGTCAGAATGAAACAGAACTATGGATCCTATTAAACTGCACACAGACAAAGCCTGTGCGGTAACTTACATGGAAGGACATTATCGAAAGTGCTGAAAAACACCCTGCAAAACAAAACAAGAGACCAGAGCCTATCAGGAAAACTAGTGAGTGGACCTCTGATTAAAGAATTTCTACCAAACTACAACTGCAGCTGATGAGCTGTTGGTGGAACTTTAAATCTTTCAATATTTCAGAGTGTAAAGGATGAGTCAGCTCAGCACAGCATGTTATTAACTTCACACATGAAGTGGTTCAGTCCAGTCAGAATTCAGTTTTGCAGCCACCGTCCACATCCTGCTTCTTTGACTGGTCGTCACGGTAACTCTGTACTTTCCTCCAGTGAATCCTGAAGTCTGTCAGTCCTTCTGACAGCATGAGGCCTGACAGCTGGACAAAATGTGCAGATGATGAAAAACATGAAGCATAGTTTGAACTTGTGTCAAGTTTGTGTTGGTGACTGAACTGCTGACCTGCTGTGAAACCTGCTGCTGGATCTCTGTGCTGTGCATGTCTGCCTCTGACTGAAGCTTCATTTTCAGCACTGTTTGCTTTGTCACTGCTAAAAATGAACCACATATAAAAGCACAAACATTAGTGTTTTACATGATGACAGGATCTTACAGTGTTTGCATTCTGGACCTCACCTGTGAAACAGAAAAAATAGAAAGAGTTTTTACAGAAGTCATCAGCCCATTTCCCTGACATTAAATTAAATGCTCCACAGTACTCAATTGAATAGAGGTTTCCAGGCTCAGAAGACAACCAGTTAGTGAATGTGGAGGTTGTGTTGTCAGACCAGAAGGTCCAGGGATCCCTGTAGAGACCAATCCACACATACTGAACCCCTGATCCATTCAAAGTGAGCGTGATGTTGGATTTCTCCTCTTTGCTTCTTATACTGGTCAGGTCTGTGTGGTATGTCCTGCAGTACGACTGAGCCGCTGACCAGGAGCGGCTCTCCTTCACTAAGATATAACTTGTACTGCTGGCTGTAAAAGATTAAAAAAGGATGAATTCTAAACAAATGCTATCAATTTCATAAAATTGTAGGATAACTAGGGTAACAAAACTTTTTTCCTACCATTGTAACACAGGAAAGGGTAAGAATCTCCACAGGGTCTATCATTCATCTGTGTTTGTCCCTGAAGAGCCACACAGTATTCATTTGCATTTATACAGTCTGGTTGGCCGTTAGCCCAGATCAAAAATTCATGTGTACTGCCAACATAAAAATGTTTTCCCTCCATGGACCACTTCCAGCTGTAAGGATCATCATAGAGCCCTATCCAAACCCAGGTATTGATCCTTGGTGAAATTGAAAGAAGCAGTTGATTGATGTCACTGTTGTAGATGGTGACCAAGTCAGTGAAGTGTTCTCTGCAGTAACTCTGAGCTTCAGTCCAGGTCATTTTCTGAATCACAAAGTGGTATTCTCTGGAGTGGGGAGGAAGAGTGGAAAGTCCTCCTGAGAAAAATAAAACAAAGGTTTGACATTTTTAACACATTTCTTGTTTTAACCTATTTGGGGGAAGTTCGTATTGCTCATCACCGCCACTGCTGGAGGGTGAACGCAAACTTTTTTCCACTCGATAAAAGTTAACGTGAGGGTTCCCGATGGATATGGACAAATGCTGTAAATGGACCAAACTTTGGTCAGGAGAACAACTGAGATAATCCATCCACAATAGGAGTTTAGTCATTAGTATACTCCAACAACATGGGAATGGAACAGCTGCAGCAGAATTCAACATTAATGAATCAGTGGTATGGAAGTGGAGGAAGCAAGAAGAAGGAGTTGAGTAAGGTTTGACTTATCTGACTGTTTTGTTTCGCTTAATGCGAAAACAGACCCGCTCATCGACAGTGCGCCTTATAATCCGGTGCGCCTCATGGTCTGGAAAATACGGTATATGTCACAATTGTTTAAGGTAACAGAAGATGTATTTTTATTTCTTTTTCTCTGCTTGTGATCTAGATAAAAGTGTTCAAGCTGAGGACATTCATTATATTTAGATTTAAATACAGTTTGTATTTCCCTGTACGAACATTATTTTATTACTATACTAATACAGCACAAGGTTCAGTTATCTTTGCACAAACAGAGCTAGCATGTCGTCCAAACAGCTACTTTTTACTTTCCTTTAGTGCTTTTCATTTTTTAACACAGGCATCTGTACTTCCACATAAGTACACAATGTCTGTATTACTGAGGCTAACACACAACGTTTGTAAAAGTACAACAACTATGTGTAGTGCAACTATGTACAACTAATATAGTCAACATATACAGATGTCAGTGAATACTTCACTGTCCAATAACATCTTATCAAATGTGCATTTATTAATACTAACACATGTATTACAACTGCTTTGGGAAAAAAACTGACACCAAAGCAGCAGCTGCAAATAATGAGTCTCACACACAAAAGAAAACTGCAAAGCGTCTGACATTTCCTCCTGCCTGGCAGCTCCATCTTCATCGTCCTCTGTTGAGCATCTCTACTCCCCCTCCTCTGCACATGTCCAAACCATCTCAACCTTGCATCTTTGACTTTGTCTCCAAACTGCTCAACCTAATTTGTTTTCCCCTCCATTCTGATCACTCCCAATGAAGATCTTAACATCTTCATCTCTTTCACCTTCAGCACTAAGAAAAAAACAGAAGTTGTTCTGTCTTTGTCTTAGTGCCACCGTCTCCAAACAACACATCCCAGCAGGTTTCACTACCATCATCTCACAACCCTCCCTTTCACTATTGCTGCTTCCTTCAGTCACAAATCAGTCCTGACACTCATCTCCACCCACTCCACCATGCCTTCTCTTCTTCACTTTTCTCTTCCCACTACCCAATGCCTTATTTTGCATTATCACTTTTGTAAACTTTTTTTATTACAGAAAAGTCAAAGATCAGCTGCACTGAATGCTGCTAAATTTAAAAGCTTAAGTACATTTTTTGAGTTCAACTGAATTTTCTTTGCCTCCACCAATAACACAATGCACTGTTAATATTTAAGAAATATTGAAGTAATCATGTTAAAAAGAATATCAAACGCTAAAGACATGATACGTGCTCCTGAATATCTGAATAGCAGGTTTAATTAATTGCACCATAAACTTTTGACACACTAAAATGTTCTTGTTTTTAAGTGCCTGCTTGGTTAACATTCATATCAAAACAGCATCAGAATCGAGCGCAAAAAAGCCGTAAACAAAGCGTGCACCCAATGCATCAGAATCTGTGAGATGTCAACTTTCAGCCCCGACGGCTTGTTCATGCCGACATCTTACTGATTCTGATCCATCAGGTCTGAGCTCTGTGTTTATGTCCTTGTGTTTAATCTGTTTATCTGCTCTCATTTACTGTGTTAGCTGTTTGGGGGATGTTGAAATAGTTTTGTGAGCTTTTACCTGAGATTCTGGGTTTAATGAATCAATATCGCGTTATTCAAGCTAAAATCCATTTTAATCGGAAAATCGATAATTGAAACCCACACCTAATCAGCAGTTCTTGGGCAGTTTTAAAGCGTGAGGCTATTTCACAGGTTATCAATGGAAACTGATCAGTGACCATGGCTCTATCCCAATTCAGGGTCTGTAGCCTTGGAGGACCCAGACTTCGCGGTCTACATAGGCCACGTCCTCGAAGACCGAGAAGGCTGGAAGTGCGAGGCTTGTGAAATGGGACGTTCTAGCCTCAGGTTGCCCACCAACCATGATACTAACCACTGGAAACATTTCATACAGCATTGTTTGTGTCGGTGACCCAGCATTGTCTCTTTTGTATTGTTAATCTTTGATTTCTCTATGTCTTTGTTTGTTCCTAGGTTTTTGGTTCTGTGTCAGTATCGGGTCTGAGTTTTGTCAGTGTATGTTTCCATGTGTCCCTTTTAGTTTAGTGTCATATTTGTGTCTTGTGAATTGTCTCTTGCTTCCTGTTTTACTTTGAAGGTTCATGTCTGATGTCAGTGTATTCAGTTTTGCTTCCCCTGTCTCGTCTTGTCAATTACTCCCAGCTGTGTTCCCCACCTGTGTGTAATCTCCCTGTGTTCCTCTGTGTGTATTTAAGTCGTGTCTACTCGTGTACTAGTCGCTGGTCTGTCTGTGAATCTACCGTGTTTCATCAAAGTGTTCTCCCTGCTATCTACAGTCATATGCCTCTGCTCACCCTCCTTCATGTCCGTGTTCTTGTTCATGTTTAGTAGTTTAGTTGTTCCCAGTTTAGATTGTCTTCCGCTTGCCGTTTTCACCGTGTGTTTTATTCTACAATAAACCTCCTTCGCACCTCCACAAGTGCCTGTGTGACCTCTGTGTAGTGTCTTCTGTGGTCTGCATTCACAACAAAAAGGCAATGGTTAGAATGCTTTCTTTTAATGTCGTGGGCAATCAGCACAAGATCTAAATGGGAAAGCAACAACAGAGTTAGCTAACTATGCTCCCATTTTCTTTCTTCTCTTCCCAATAAAGAAATCTCACCTAAACATGCACACAATTCAACATACTGGAGAAATGGCCCGCAGCAAATGGTGTATAAACAACAAAAATAATCGGGTCAGATTGTATTACTTTAAGAACCTGCGATATGATTTTTCTTCCCCACGACATTTGCGCATTCCTTACCTCACAGGAATCCTCCATTATTCTGAGGATTACCCAGAATCCCTTGCCCTTTGTGAATGTTGCAGGGTGACTTTTTCAACAGTAGGTGGTGCCAATGTCCCATTTAGCGGGATTTAACTTCGACTCTATTTAACTACGTTACACACACACCCCTTAAATCCTGTTAAATTGGGGCATGACAACAGAAAAACAGGAACTTCCAATGCATAAAACATAACAGTGTGACCGTGGGAGCACAATATAGTTCAAGTCAGTTAAAAAAAACTTTCCAACTGAAGTTTCTTCAGTTCTGAAGAAGCTTCTCGGATGAGAGGTGAAACGTCTTCAAGCAACTTAAAGAAGTCACCTGGATGACTGAGAACCTTCACAGACACTTTTTCCAGTTGTTTTCGCTTTGTTGGGACATAGTGCGGGAGACAGTTACTGGATACTCGATCGGCGATTGGAAGGCAAATCCAGTGGGGTTTTTTCCAGAGACGTATCGCTCCACCCAGAAGGACGGCGAACGAGGATTTTACTCATCTTTGCAGATAAGCACTGGGCTTATCCACACACACACACACTACCCGGGTAGATTGACAAAGTTTTTCTCAGAGCTCTGAATTAATTTTATTATTATTTTTTTACTTCAACACCATATTTTACTTTTTTTCCTTTCCTCACCAAACCACAGTGGTTGGTGGAGGTAGAACTGTGACAAGAGACATAAATGGACTAATACTAATATGGAAACTGAACTGACTGACTGAAGGGGGGATTATATTGGGTTTTGTCCCAGAAGTGTTGTTAACATTCGGCATATCATTGAAGTTGCTGATGAGACTGTTATGTGTTGTGTTGTAATAAATGCCATAGAGTGTTCTCTATAAGACAGCATAAGGAGGTGTTCTAGTTTTCTTGTTCCTCTTCTCCTCATTGAAAGTACCTAGAATATCCATGTCCCTAAGCTAATCAATTAAGGGATTAATTACACTTTTGTTCCACAATCAGAGAGAAAGAAACAGAGAGAGAGTGCAGGACAGACAGACAGGTGACAGTCTCAGGTGCATACACTGCTACAAAACAGCACAAGAGAAGGAGGATTTAGTGTTTGTGTTATTAAGAGTGCTAAACAAGAAGAGGTCCCAGATGGTCCAGTGGACACATGTGTGACTCCTGTGATTAAAGCATCTTTCTTTCAGCTTAACGAGTGAACCGTCAGCTCGTTCAAACACACGTTAAAGTCCGTTTGGCGACACCACCGAACAGAGGCAGCAATATAACATAGCTAACATTAACAGTGCAGTGAATCCTGCTTGTGCCGTCATATTCAGGACTGCAAACCGAGCAGCATCACTGACTTTCAGCTTGTTGTGTTTGTGAATATATGACTGACTTTAATTATCCATAAAATCATCACATTCTCTGTAAGATTAAAGTCAGCTATTGAACGGCGTATATTTGAAAGTAAAGGCTTTAAAATCAAGTTAACGCTGAAAGTACAAACATCACTAATGTCACATAACGTTGCCTGTGGCCAACAGTAATGTTTTAATGTTCTTCATTATTATACATTTGCACATAAATAAGTGACATAATATTCAGTACTTACTTTTAAAAGTTCTTCGGTAGCCCTGCTTCAGCCATCCGCCGTTTTTTCTGGAATAATTACACACTGACCACCACGCTATGAATTCTGGGATAGGTTAGGCCACGAAGGATACACCGGACCCATCCTTCGTGGCCTAAGGACGGATTTTCAGCCGCGTTTGGAGCAGCCTTCGTTGCGTCGCTGTGACATAATCAGCCTTCAAATGCGGCCTTGAAGGATGCAGACCCTGAATTGGGATACAGCCTATGAGTACCATTCACACAGGAATGGCTGCAATCACAGCATTGTAAGATGGATGGTGAATGATGTACCCTTAGGCCGCCTCCTCGATTCAGAGATGGTCTTTCCCTTTTTACATAAATGGCCTCCTTTGACTCCGCGCTCAAACCAGCTTTCCTCCCTGTCCAGGATATGTACATCCTCATCATTGGAAGAGTGCCCTACTGGCCTGTAGGTGTAAATAGACTGCAGAGTCCTGGCCTGACGAGTTGGCTCTTCTGTGTTGTGCCATCCGCTTCGCCAGAGGTTGTTGGGTTTCCCCAATGTAAAAATATTGACAATCCTCCTGGCACTTAACAGCGTACTCTGTTTGTGCCGGTGGACCATATTAATATTATTGATGAAGGGACTGACCTCACAGTCCATATTTTTTCAGTGGGCTGATTTTAGCCATTATTGCAAATGTACTATTTATAATATTGGGGAAACCTGCAGTCAGCTGAGACGGAAGAAGTCACTTGAATGAGTGAAGAAATGTTTCTCCCACAAAACGCACGTCCAAATGAACAGAATCAACTTTTGGGGATTACAGTAAGTTCTTCATTGTTTTCATACATTGTTTTAAAAATGTTTATGTTTCAAAAAGAAACAAAAACAATAACAACAAAAACTCTTTGTTAGAATTTGTGCATAGTGTTAGTGTAGGAACCTGTGAGCAACTGATAAAAGACAAGGACATTTCACTTTTACTCCATTGTTTTTTCTCAGAAAGACATAAGTCTTATGTTTGTGTTCAGATTGACCCCACAAATCAAAACCTTTCACAGATGACCAATATATAATTGAAATAAATGAATAAAATTAAATTATATTTTTAAGTAGCATATACTTACGATTCAAACAGATAAAGTTGATCAAAAAATAATAAGATGAACTAAGTCAAATGGTAGCAAATGTTAGATGACCATATGTTATTTAAGTTATAATAAACTTTATTTATAAAGCACACTTAAGTTAGCAGGATTGTTTTTTTTGTTTTTTTTAATGAAGTTTACATCACTTAGTTTGTTTAAAACCAGTGAGTATGTCTCTATTTCCATTATCTCGAACATATTAAGCAGTCCGTTACCTTTAGAGTCATACATTTAAAATCCTTACTCTCACACCCCATACTGCCATGAGAACAGGTTACTATTTAGACACTTTCCCCTATCCTCCTCCTTTGTCTAAGCCCAACAGGTGCCACCAGGATCGAGCTAGTCAACAGCACTGCTGGTGGTAACTGTTAACCCGGGCCACCAAATTTCCAAATTTCATTCTTATCCATATATTTGATTTAGCAGTGATTTGATCTAAGGTGTCGATCATGATGTAACTCTCCCAAATAACATCAGTCTGTCTCTGTGTGTTTATAGGCTATATTTGAAATGTTTAAGATATTAACATTACTGACCTGAGAGCAGCAGGATGAGCTGGAAACAGGTTTCTTCCATTCTTTGTTTCTGTATAATAAATAGAGTCATCATACCATAATTATTATCAAAGATGTTTATTTAAGGTTTCTTATCTCCAGTCTAATAAGTTGCTTAATATATACTTTAATGTGCATATCCAAGAATAAATACTTAATAAATACTTAAATACTTTTTGAATATCTAAAAATCTATTGTATCTTTAAAAAATGATTTAAATCATGAATTATAAGTTTTTAAGTTTTGTGATTAATAAAGTACTAATTTGTAACTCACCTGACAGCTTATCTTTTCCTCTGTTGACTGAAGCTGGCTTTTAAGAAGGTCTTTGTTTGATGTTCTCATATATTTTACTGTCAAATGAGGAAACCTGAAGGGAGTCAACTTTCTCTAGAAAGTGAAGACGTGTGGAGTTACAGGAATAAACCTGTCTTAATGAATACATGAATGCAATTATGCAAATGCTATAAACACACTTTTATCTAAACTACTATACTATTATTGTATGTTTTGAGCATTCATCAAGCGCAAAACCAGTTTACTGACTATCACCTTACCATCTCTTTCAAAATCTTACAAAAATCATGCTGTACATGAAAATGTTTCAATGAAATACTTCAAACTGTATATGTAAATGTTTAATATATCTTCAAGTGGGCCTATCCATAATTTTCAAAAAGGTAACAAGTGGACTTGCAGATAAGTTCTATAAAACATGTGGGCCAGCAGGTTTTGTGAGTCTATATAGTCATTAAATGTTTTGGTCGTGGCACCAAAGTAAACTTTAAACTTTTATTTACATGTTTCTATGACATATTGACCAACATGCATTTTATAATGCTCATGTTTCAAATAGTTTTATTGACAATAAAACAACATGAAGTTCTGAAAGTGGTGCCACTCCCAAAACTCAATATAGTGTTATTTTTGGTCCTGTGACCATGCATATGCTTCTTTAGCATAAGCAAGTTTACACAAAGGTGATTCAACTTCCCCAACATGCAAATCATTAGGAAAATCAGAGCAGCCATGGGTGTTAGCAGCAAGAAGTGGGGAAGTCAGTTACACTTTAATTTTAATCACACATCTGTTTTACCTTTTACTTCACAAATATGTATTGTAGAATATTGTAGAATATTGAAAGCAGACAACCAATCTTTGTTAAGCAGGTGATCATTAGTGTTTCACAAACAAGGTGGTCAAAATTTCAGATGCATAACCACTGGAAGTTTCTACACTCAAGAAATGTTTGCTGTCACACACACACAACTATGGGCACACTAAGGTTGGTCACATGGAATTTACATGGAGCTGACTCCAGAGAAAAGAGGTTAAAGATATTCAACCAGCTTAAAAAACTACAGGCAGACGTTGTTTTATTGCAAGAGACTCATAGGCCTATCACAGCTACAGATGAATATAAACTATTATATTAATAATAAACTATTATTAATTATTAATATTAGCTTAAAAATTTTAATTTCACAGTACTCAACACAGTAATATATCTAGAGGATATTTTTCTAATAATTAAATTATCTATACTTAACAAAAAAGCTATGAATTGTAAGTAAATATGGTCCAAATGGTGATGACCCCTCTTGTGTCATGTCAAAATTTTGAACATGGTAACAATCTGAGCAATTTCTAGCTAACCAGTTAAGAAGAAATAAAAAAATGACTATAGTGTAAAACCCTAAATAAACAACACTTTTAGGGACTTTTACAAAACTATGTATTCAGATAACCCCATCAAAAACGAAACTGAACAGTTTAATAATAAATACATACATTTATGTGATTTAGGTAATTTATCTAAGCTTCTTGTTTGTCTTGACATTTACGTCTTAAAAGACTGAACTGCCTACTCGTCTCTTTTTGTCTCCTTGAGTTTCCTCGTAGGATCCTTGTTTTATTTCAAGAGTTTGTTTGTTAGTTTTTTCCCTCATACTTCATTGATTCCTCCTTACTCTCCTTTTTGGACTTTGTTGTTGAGGACTTTCACCAGCCTAAAACAGTTTGCTTTTCTTTTTTTTTTACTGAAGTCTGACATCCAGTGTCCTTGCATTTACGACCTCTCGTTCCACACTGCTACTAACTTGCACTTATCTAATATTAGCTTTTTAGTTATGATCCTTTCGCAGAATGTATACTAATAAAGGTTTCATCACAGGCAGCAGAAATACTTTTATTATGCAAGTTTGTGTGTTTATTATTACTCAGACATGTCTTTTTAAAGGTCCAAAGCACAAGATACAGATACAGGCGCAAGTTATGACTTTGATTTAATTCAGCTTTCTCTGCCTCCATCAGGTGGGCTTGTGATTTTTAAACTGTCTTTTAAATAGATGTAAATTTGCTGGAAGTCTGACACTTAGCCAATAAATTCATGTTAAGTGAGAAAGCAATGAAACTGTTTATTAGAGGGAAAGTGGGATTTGCTGACCCATATCCACCCATCTACGCTGTGGAGCGTGTAAACAGATTCAAATTCCTGGGAGTCCACATCTCAGAGAATCTCACCTGAACGACCAACTGCCCCTAGCTGGTCAAGAAGGCTCACGAGCGCCTCTTCTTCCTGAGGACTCTGAGGAAGAACCACCCGTCCTCAGATCGCTGCGCCATCGAGAGCATCCTGCTCTGCCTTGGACCGGAAGGTGTTGCATTGAAAACTGCCCAGCGCATCGCCGGAGCGCCACTTCCTGCCACACAAGACATCTAGAGGAAGCAGTGTCTGAAAAGGGCTGGGAAAATCATCAAATACCCCAGTCATGGAGTCACGTGGGACCTCCGAGGAAGATGGCCGCACAGAGGCGCTCCTAAAGCCTGTTGATTAACGTTCTGAATTTGGAAACATACACTTCAGCTGTAGTCATAAAGTGGACGCCCCCTGCCGACTGTGAAGTTTTTCAAGAATTACCGCCTTTGAAAAATGGCAGGTAATAACAAAGCAAACTTTTTCAAGGGAGCTGCCATGAGGAGGAAGCAAGCTAGCATTAACCTCGTTCCGGAGCCGCCCGAAAACACACCTGCATCTGATGCCGCCTCTCCAGCAGCAGCGGAGAAAGGTACGGGGAGCGAGAGCAAAAAGGACATTTTTGAGGAAATTAAGAAAATGAATGCTACTCTTCAGCTCGTAGCAAAAGATGTCACCACTATTAAAGAAGCGACTAAAGAACTAAAAGATTCAGTGGAAGATATAAAAGTGAGGTTAGGAGAGGCGGAACAACGTATATCGGACATGGAAGATGCCAGCGTGCTTACCGAGGCAAAAGTGGACAAATTTCAGAAAAGGTTGGAGGTGTTGTGGTCACGAGTGGAGGACCTTGAAAACCGTAGTAGGAGAAACAACGTAAGGATTACTGGACTTAAAGAAGGCGTGGAGGAACCCGGGAAAGTGGACAAATATGTGACGGAGATTCTGGCCAAAGCACTTGAGCTTTCTGGAAGTGAATTTGAAATTGAATGTGCGCATCGTTCCCCTGTACCAATGCCGGAATCTAACAAGCCTCCCAGGGCGATACATGTCCGCTTTCTACGTTCATCTGCTAGGGAGAAAGTACTACGGGTGGCCAGAGAGAAGCAGGGAATCGACTGGCAAGGCACCAAGCTTTCCTTCTTTGAAGATGTTACAAGAGAGCTGGCGGAGAAGAGGAAGGCATTCAACCCGGTGAAGAAGCGTCTCCAAGAGCTACAAGTGAAGCATAGGCTGGTGTATCCTGCAACGCTTATTTTTATGTGGAACGGACAAAAGAAAACGTTCAAAGATGGAAAGGAGGCCGAGAAATTTCTGCAGGAGTCAACTTAGAGGAGTGTGGGACATAATGTAACAGATTGGAGAAGTGTATGTGAATTTAAAAAATAAGGTAACAAATAAACAATGGGTAGAATGGGGCTGCGGCAGCTGTGCTGCTGTCGGACAGTTAACGTGTCTCACGGACCAAGGAAAGTTTAGTGACTCAAGCTAAAGTTAGTTAGGTTTGGGTAGGAGGGGAGGGAGGGGGCGCTTAGCAACGTTGTTCTGGGTTGTTATGCAATGAAGGGTGTTCGTTTTGTTCAGGTTTGTATTTTTTAAGACAGCTAGTTTGATGGGATCAGATGGGTTTTGTAATATTTAGTGCCTATGTATATATTTGTGTTGTGTTGTAAAGCACACAGGGAGTGTCCTTACCCCATTTTTATTAGAAAGAGATGAACAGGTATACTAAAATAATATCGTGGAACGTAAAAGGATGTGGGGACCTAATTAAAAGGAGGAAGGTTCTAACATACTTAAAATCTAAAAACATAGATATATTCAGAAATCCCACATTGCTGTAGAAGAAGAGGCAAAAAAGTTTAAAAGAGACTGGGTGGGCTCCGTTTTTCATAGTTCATATTTAAGTAAACAAAATGGTGTTTTGATCCTTATTAATAAAAAATTAAGCTTCGTGTTGCTGAAAAAATATAATGACAAAGTAGGACACATTATATGCTTGGAAGCCTTAATCAATGGGGTTCGAACGGTTTTGTGTAATATCTATGCACCTAATAAAGAAGAGCCAGATTTTTTTCACAGAATTAACAAGATAATAGGTGATCGTGAGGGGCAGGTAATATTGGCCAGAGATGTCAACCAGGTGATGGATGGGATAATTGATAAGAGCAAACCCAGGGGTAGGTCTACACCCAGGGAAAGAGAGGCTATTCAATTACTGACAGAGGATCTTTGCCTAGTAGACATTTGGAGGTTAGTTAATCCTAGTTCAAGGGAATATACATTTTACTCCAATTGTCATTAAACATATTCAAGGATAGATTTCGCCTTAATACCAAAGTCTTTGGTCGATTCAGTTGTAGACTGTGAGATTGGTGCCATTGCCATTAGTGATCATGCCACGGTAGAGTTGCAAATTGATTTAAACACAGATAGAACAAAGAGGGGTCGCTGGAGGCTTAACACGATGTTGTTGCAAAACAAAAGTTTTAGTGAGGAGTTAACAAAGGATCTTAAAATTTTCTTCGAAATCAATATGGGTTCCACAGATAAAGTAGCCACAGTTTGGGAAGTGTCTAAAGCATATATAAGAGGAAAGATAATTGCATATGCGACAAAAGTTAAGAAAAGTGATCTAGAACGGGAAAAAACTTTAGATAAAGAAATACGAGAATTGGAGAAGGATTTAGCGAGACAATACTCAAATTATAAATACCAGACTATCTGTAAATTAAAATACCAGCTGTATGACATTTATATCAAAAAGGCGGAGTATGCCTTATTTAGGCTTAAAACAAAATTTTATGAAGGTGGTGAAAAGAATGGTAGACTATTAGCAAGGCAACTGAAGCAGCAAGATAATAGAAATAATATATCTATAATTAAGAAAGACAGCCAAGTGGTAACCTCATCAAAAGAAATAAATTCAATTTATCAAGATTTGTATACTTCTGCTGGTGCACTTAATGAGGAGGAGGTGAAGACATTTTTTTCAGGTCTACAATTACCTACTCTTTCTGATGAACAGAAAACAAGACTGGATGCGCCTATAAATGAAGAAGAGGTCAGAGCTGCGATCTCATCAATGAAAAATTGGAAATCGCCAGGCTTGGATGGCTTCACGATTGAGCATTATAAGAAATATATTGATATTTTAGCTCCAGTCTTGCATAAAGTTTATCTTGAGGCACTAGAAATAGGCTCCTTACCGAGTACATTTAATGATGCACTGATCTCCCTTATTCCTAAAAAGGATAGGGATATATCAGACCCAGCAAATTACCGGCCAGTAAGCCTTTTAGGAGTCAATTGCAAAATTTTGACAAAGGTTTTGGCCTTCCGCTTAGATCTAATATTACCAGATATCATCAATGGTGATCAGGTTGGTTTTATTAACAATAGGTCTTCAGGTGATAACATTAGAAGACTTCTTCATCTCATGCACAAAAGCAAATCTAGTCTAGCCCGGTTGCGGCCTTCGCTTGATGCCGAGAAGGCTTTTGACCGGTAGAATGGGCTTCCTTATTACAACCCATGCAAGGTTTGGGTTTGGGCCTGGATTTTGTAACTGGGTCAAAACTGTATATTCAAGTCCAAGGGCAGCAGTTTTGACAAATGGATTGGTGTCAGAGTTTTTCCATCTCACTCATGGGAACCGGCAGGGGTGTTCTTTGTCCCCACTGCTCTTCACAATATTTCTGGAACCACTGGCCTTAGCTATTCGAGCTAACAGGGATATCAGAGGTGTTCATGCAGGGGGTATGGAGCACAAGTTATTTCTATATGCTGATGACATCTTAGCAGTATTAATGGATCCCATACAGTCTCTACCAGTGCTACTCAAATGCGTTGAGTCATTATCAAATCAAATCAAATCAAATCAAATCAAATCACTTTTGCTTTCACGTCACATGTGCAGGTACACTGGTACAGTACATGTGAGTGAAATTCTTGTGTGCGAGCTTCACAAGCAACAGAGGTGTGCAAAAATACAATAACATGAAACAAGCAAAATATAAGGATGGCTAAATCTGAGAGTAATAAATATATGTACAATATAAGAGTGTATGCATTACTGGATGTGTATACTAAATATCTTTTTCTACGTGTGTGTGTGTGTGTGTGTGTGTATATACATATTTTACAGATTAAATAGAGTAAACAATAAAATAAATATATAAAATATACAGAGGTTGGTAGTTGGACATGTGCAAAACAGTGGCATTTATATACAGTGTGGAGTGCATAATGTTGAAGTTCCAGTAGTGAAGGTGAGGTGTCTATGACGTGTTCAGCAGTCTGATGGCCTGGTGGAAAAAGCTGTCTCTCAGTCTGCTGGTACGGGACCGGATGCTGCAGAACCTCCTTCCTGATGGAAGTAGTCTGAACAGTTTGTGGCTGGGGTGACTGGAGTCCTTGATGATCCTCACCGCTTTCCTCAGGCACCGCTTCCTGTAGATGACCTGGAGGGAGGGAAGCTCACCTCCAATTATTCGTTCAGAGCACCGCGCTACTCTCTGGAGAGCTTTGTGGTTGTAAGCAGTGCTGTTGCCATACCAGGTGGTGATGCATCCAGTGAGGATGCTCTCAATGGCACAGCGATAGAAGGTCCTGAGGATGCGGGGGCTCATGCCGAATCTTTTCAGTCTCCTGAGAAAGAAGAGGTGCTGTTGCGCCTTCTTCACTGTTTTGTTTATGTGTCCTGACCACGTAAGATCCTCAGCCAGATGTACACCAAGGAACCAGAAGCTGCTCACTCTCTCCACAGCAGCGCTGTTGATGGTGATGGGGGTGTGTACTTCTCTGCACCTCCGGAAGTCCACTATCAACTCCTTTGTCTTTGCGACGTTGAGGGTGAGATGGTTGCCTTGTCACCAGTGGGTCAGGGCGCTGACGTCCTCCATGTAGGCCGTCTCATCACCGTTGGTGATAAGACCCACCACTGTAGTGGTTGTCAAGGTTGTCAGGTTATAAGATAAATTGGTACAAATTGGAAGGCATGCCACTATCAGCATCATGTCATTCTAGATGCATTACTCCATTCAATTTTAAGTATTTACCTTCAGGTATGAAGTAGTTAGGAATATTATTAAACCCCAAACTGGAGGATATTATGCTTTCAAATATGGAACCTCTCCTCCTAAAGATGAAAACAAATCTGGATAAATGGGATAAATCTTACACTATGGGGTAAAATTAATGTGATTAAAATGATGGTGGCCCCGCAGTTCAATTATGTTTCCATGATGTTACCTGTAAGAATTCCTTTACACATATTTAGTCAATTTGAGAAGCTAATTAAAGATTTTTTGTGGAATAACAACAAGCCAAGAGTGTATATAAAGAAAATGTGTGCCTCTAAAGACATTGGGTGAATGGCCCTCCCAAATGTGAAGTTGTATAATTTAGCATTTGAAATGTCAAGACTGGCCAAGTACTGGACAGGATCGGACTCTGAGCTGAGCTGGATGAAGATCGAAGAGGAACTAGTGAGCCCTTTTACACCCTTGGATGTTCTCTCACAGGGCTCAGCTATTAATGGACAAGACTTTCATGATAACACAGTGCTTGGGTATTCTAAGGCTGTCTGGATAGAGGTCCACAAGATGTGTTTTCTGTTCATCAGAAAGAGTAGGTAATATGTCATTTGCTGAAATAACCCAAAAATATGGTTTGATAAGAGAAAATAATTTTTGGAAATATTTACAAATAAGGGATTGTATTACCAAAGGAAAATTTACTCAAAGCACAAATACGGTGGTGGAGTTTTTAGAATTGTCCAGTACAGCACATAGAGCAGCTGTTTTCTACAAACTGTTTAACAATCTAAAAAAAGAGATATGTGAAAACTTGAGGATTATATGGCAGAGAGATTTGAGTTGTGCAATTTTTAAAGAAGATTGGTGTAGAATTCTGTCATTCTCTGATAAATATATAAGAGAGGCCAGGGGTAAATTTACTCAGTACAAATTAATGGTACTTCACTCCTTCTAAACTTTATAGAATGGGAATCAGTCCCAATAATATATGCTGGAAATGTAGCTCAGATCCAGGGACATTTATGCATGCTATTTGGGAATGTGGGAAAGTTTATCCCTTTTGGCAAAAAGTATTGGACAAAATAGGAAGGTGGATTGGTTTGATAATACCCTTCTCACCAAGACTGCTTATTAAGGGATCGGTATGTGTTACCTGGGGTTTCAAAATGTGATTTTGTGGTTATAAAGGTGGGGGTGATTGCAGCAGCCCGAGTTATTCTCAGTTTATGGAAGGAACCATCTCCTCCAGAATATAATAGGTGGAAAGAAAATATGCTGAAAATGGTGTCGTATGAAAAATACTTGGCTAGGATTAATGATGATAGGAAGGGTTTTGACAAATCATGGGGACGTGTTTTTGGCTGAGATTGTTGGAATTTATTTTGTCTTACGTCACAATTGACAGTGATAGCGGACATCATCATCACTATTCCGCATGTGCAGGGGTTTTCTTCTTCTTCTGTTCGTTTAATGGCAGTTTACTCCCCAGTGTTCGAGGATACTGCCACCTGCTGACCGAGTGAATGAACCCTATTGTAAACTGAATTAGCGTCATTACAAACGTGTGTTAATTTTGGTTTAGTGATAATCGAGTGTGTTTATGCTTGTCTGTGTGGAGAGGATTGATTGGAACAGTGATGATGATGTCCGCTATCACTGTCAGTTGTCAGTAAACACTTCATCTGGCTGATGAATCTTCACGTGACATGTTACAAAGTCTGTATTATTAACTCTGTAATTAGGCACCGTTCTTCTTATTTTACGGCGCTGTTGTTCAATCGGGGAACGCTCTCTGTTGAGGAGAAAAGCATGAATTTGTTTGTATACAGATTATCCATTGTTTAAATGTGCCGGTAGTCGAAAAGGAGGCAGAGCTGTTGAGAAATCCTAGGAGCTAACTGGGCGCTAACCGTATCATTCAAATATATTGAATGTCGCAATGCTGGCAGAGAGAGGAAATGACGTAAGATTTGCGCATGCGGGGTACCGATCGGGTTTCCAGTACGGATCGGGTAGCGACAAGGACCTGTCACAGTGGCTGTGTCCCAATAGGGCTTTGGAGTTGACGTCACTGGAGGTGGGCCACGCCCCCTTTCCGCCATGACAGTAGGCTAGACACAGGATACAGCTTCAGCTATGGTTCGTACGTGTTGTGTTATCAGTTGCAACGTTTGATCACACGATCGTGAAGGCAAGAAGCTGGATAATGGGCTCTCTTTTCATCGTTTTTCAACCTGGAGGCAACGTGAGGGATCCCATGTATCCGATATTACTAAACAAAGACGTCAGGCTTGCATTGCAGCGGTGAGACGAGCGGATCGAGTTCTGTGCAATCCCCAGCTTTTTGTTGGTTTGCTCTCCGCATCTTCTTTCCGGTGAGTTCTAAATTAATTCATATCACTATTAAAATGCTTTTAGTGTTATTTTCAATGTGCTGAGGTCATAGATAATGAGATAAAACATCCTAATGTGTGATGCTGCAGAACCACGTCATGTCATCATGTCGACTGAGTAGCTTATGATTTAGCATTATTGCAGGCAAACCAGCATATGAAATGGATGTAACAAATCCAGACTGGGCACCAACACTGCTCATGGGCCTCTAAAAACATACTAAATTGCTCTCATTGTACACTAATCCGCACATAACTTCCAGATGAATCACACACCTGTTGTTATTCCTTGTTATTCCTATCACTGATAATAAGTTATATATTAAAGACAATCCCACATAGGAGACAGGTCTGGCCCGGATCTGGTGTCAAGCCGGCACTGCTGGTTGACTGGTGTCATGGCAGGGTGTATGTCAACCAGATGTGGGCCAGGTCTGGCAATGATGGCACTATTTATGTTCCTATTTCCTTAATTTAGTTAGAAGACCCAAATGCCATGTTGCAATACTATACAACTATGGTAGCCAACGTTTCAAATGCAGGTTTGACAGGTCTGTAAGTGTACACTTTATCCAAAACCTAGTGAGGGTTTACTCATGTTTCCCCACTGGGTGGCTGTAGCTCAGGAGGTAGTGCAAGTCACCTACTGATTGGAAGGCTAGTGGTTCGATCCCTGGCTCTTCCAGTCTGTATGTCAAGCGTGTGAAAGTGTATGAATGTAGTTAGAAAGCACTCAGTTTAGAGAAAGTGTGTGTGATTGGGTGAATATGACATGTCGTATAGAGCACGTTGAGTAATCCGGCAGAGTAGAAACGCGCTATATAAGAATCAGTCCATTCACTGTCTGAACACAGTTTCGTCTTACTTTACTACTACTTTGCTTTTGCACTGTTATGCACATGTTATTATTGCTTGATTCCTGTTTCCACTACAGCTGCTCTGTTTTTTAGATGGTTGAAATCACATTCAGGCCTTTTACATTTAAATGCCTCTGATTTTAAAATCGACCTAAAACTTACACAGAGAGAAAAAAAACTACAGAATCAAAACTTTTGTGTCAGACTAGGTTTATTTTCATGGGTCTGTAGTAATGTCACCTGATTTATCACAGAGTAAAAACCGACAAAGGACTCATTCATTTAACAACGTATAAGCTCAAAGTACCTACACCACACCTTAGGTTAAAAAGAAAAATATGTCAGGGCTCCAGTTCTTATTTTCATGAGTATAGAAAAATAAAAACTACAAAAACAAAAGTAGGCAAACATGTTAACACAGTAGAAAATACAACTCTTGGCAACACTAGTGCAAACTTTATCTACCGCCTTGAATTACTAGAGTTAGGTCTCTGTGACTATAATATAAGATAATGCAAGTTTGGGATGGTATGGTCTGTTGGGATAAGGCTAATATCTCATAATTAGCATCACATATTTGTGTTTTGTCCTTTGTTGTACACGGTGTATTGTAGAGAGTTTTGATTACTGTTACACTGATGCTAGCAGACATTACAGGGAGAGACCCCTTCACATGAATGCGGATGGGGGCTATGATACATACAAGACAACAGGGCCATGAATCAGCCCCCTTTTCAACTCTATGGGGCTGACAAGAGGTAGTTGCCACGGTAACAGGAGTGTTGCCTGCAGAAGGTTGATATTCATATAAGGAGATGTCCAAAGAGGTGCAAAAGAAGAAATGTGAGCTGATATCAGACTAAAGCCCAATCATGTTAACATTCTGTTTCTGTGACCCACAATAAAAAGGTTTTACTGCCTGTGGGTGTAGCACTCTTTGTTTGAGTTTGGGTCTCCTGAGTGAGCAAAGAGACATAGCGGCCATTTTTTAACATGAATGAAAAAGCACGTTGAGCATATTTGTGTTTCTCTCTCAACAGGTCCCATTTATGGCTGTTACAGTTATCAAACAGTAGAAGTAGAAACAGAACATAAACAGTACAATGTTTTCTTGTCCACCCTGACCTCCTCAAACAGATCTCTGGCTCTCCTCACTTTCCTCTTTACCATTTGTGTAAGTCAGCAGAGGTTGCTGTCACAATGCAACAGAACTATGGATCCTAATAAACTGCACAAAGACAAAGCCTGTGCAGTGACTTACATGGAGGGATATCAAAGGTGCTGAAAGACATCCTGCAAAACAAAACAAGAGACTAGAGCCTATCAGGAAAACTAGTGAGTGGACCTCTGATTAAAGAATTTCTACCAAACTCCAACTGCAGCTGAACAAATGAGCTGTTGGTGGAACTTTACACTCTGAAATATTGTAAGATTTAAATGATGAGACAGCTCAGCACAGCATGTTATTAACTTCACACATGAAGTGGTTCGGTCCAGTCAGAATTCAGTTTTGCAGCCACCGTCCACATCCTGCTTCTTCAACTGGTCGTCATGGTAACTCTGGACTTTCCTCCAACGAATCCTGAAGTCTGTCAGTCCTTCTGACAGCATGAGGCCTGACAGCTGGACAAAATGTGCAGATGACGAAAAACATGAAGCATAGTTTGAACTTGTGTCAAGTTTGTGTTGGTGACTGAACTGCTGACCTGCTGTGAAACCTGCTGCTGGATCTCTGTGCTGTGCATGTCTGCCTCTGACTGAAGCTTCATTTTCAGCACTGTTTGCTTTGTCACTGCTAAAAATGAAACGCATATAAAAACACAAACATTAGTGTTTTACATGATGACAGGATCTTACAGTGTTTGCATTCTGGACCTCACCTGTGAAACAGAAAAACAAATTTGTGCTGGTACAGGAGCCATCGCCCCAATCTCCTGTCATTAAATTAAATACTCCACAGTACTGCGAATTGTAGTTATTAGGCTGAGAAGGCTCCCAGTTAGTGAATGTGGAGGTTGTGTTGTCAGACCAGAAGGCCCAGGGATCCCTGTAGAGACCAATCCACACATACTGAGCCCCTGATCCATTCAAAGTGAGCGTGATGTTGGATTTCTCCTCTTTGCTTCTTATACTGGTCAGGTCTGTGTGGTATGTCCTGCAGTACGACTGAGCCGCTGACCAGGAGCGACTCTCCTTCACTAAGATGTAACTTGTATTTTTGGCTGTTAATAGTTTAAAAAAAGAACATGCACGTTATGAAGCTTATAAAACTGTATAAATAACTAGGGCAACAAATCTTTTTCCTACCATTGTAACACAGGAAAGGGTAAGAATCTCCACAGGATCTATCATACAGCTCTGTTTGTCCTGCAACCACACAGTATTCATTTGCATTTGCACAGTTTGGTTGGTCGTTAGCCCAGATCAGAAATTCATGTGTACTGCCAACATAAAAAAGTTTTCCCTCCATGGACCACTTCCAGCTGTAACGATCATCATAGAGCCCTATCCAAGCAAAATCATTAATACTTGGTCCTATAGAAACAAGCAGTTGGTTGATGTTGCTGTTGTAGATGGTGACCAAGTCAGTGAAGTGTTCTCTGCAGTAACTCTGAGCTTCGGTCCAGGTCTTCAGCTGGTTCACAAAGTGATATTCTCTGGAGTGGGGAGGAAGAGTGGAAAGTCCTCCTGAGAAAAATAAAATTATTTTATTGTGAAACCTGGGCTGTTAATTGAATAACTGAAAATGACAATTCAATAAAAATAAAAACCATTTAAATATTTATACCATATGGAGGCTAAGCAGAGATAAGAAGTAACAAAGTAATTTGTTCTATTATTAAGCAGAATTACAACATTTTTGGAGCATAACTTAAAAGGAATGAGTACAACAGAGTCACTTTCTCTGTTTAGCAAAACTCAATTATTATTTTTCACCGTTGCTTCACCTGCACTAAGTACTGTTAAAGTTAATAGCTTAAGTACATCCCATCAGTTCAACAGTATTTTCTTGTCCTCCAGTAACAACACTGCACTGTTAATATTTAAAAAATTAATAAAATTAATAAAATTAAAATAAATCATTTTAAAAAGAATATCAAATGCCAAAAACACTGTTTTGGTTTTCTTATTTTTTAATGCTTGGTTAACATTCATATCAAAACAACGACTATGAGAAATTTCTTGTAGTCCTGTTATTGAAACAAGAAAGCAAATAAAACAACAGAACATTAAACAGGAAACTGTGCTCAGATCCAGACTTTAGAGTCTCTAAGTTGGTGAATACAATCTAGACTACTGTACTCTGAATGTGTGTGTTACAACCATTTGTCGTCTGTGTTTGCTTCTGTCCAAACATCTCACTGTGGCAATTCAACTGTGCAGTGGCCCTGCTGCAATTGATGCATGGATCTGGGCTCCAGAATAACTGGTTCCAGCTGGAGGATTTCTCTACATGGCCATATCACTAAAGGTTAACTTTTCTTTGCTTTAACCATCACTGTCACGTATCTAACAATTACTTCTCTCCCAGTTTTGAATTCTTCTTTAACTCGTGCCCCTTAAATTTTAAAAGATTAGATTTCAATATAATGTGTACCATGATAAGCAAAAGGGGGGAAAAAATCAAATACCACAGAATAACACACTAGTCAGCTAACAAAGTGAAGTGGCTGTGTTAACTTAATCCAGTCTTTAAGTCTGACATCATTCGCCTTTCCTGGTCCAAACTCTACTTCAGATCCCAAAGTCAGACAAACACTGCGGCATCACTGAGAGTTAAACTGTCTAAATTCTTTCATCTTTGATAAAATGATCAGTGTGGCTGCCCTACCAGATGTAACAATTATGTTTAACATCCAGGCATCCACAAAAAACAAAAGATTTATGAAGTTTAATGGAGTTCAAAGTCAGCAGGGATTTAGCTCGTTAGATTCCGTACAGCTCTGCTATCACTTCCGATATAAAGAAAGAGAGATTCAGTAAAAGGACTAGATGTTATAGTCCCTGATAATGCATTGCTTTAAATGGAGAGAATCTTGAGGGGTGGCTGTTATGAGGAAAGTTAGCCCAGAAACTTTACCAGCAGCACACATTGTTGTGTGCCTCAACTTTGGGTCTTTTACCCAAGATAATCTGCCATTTTTTGGGATTAGAGATCTGATCTAGATTATCATATTAAATTTGGGACACATTGTCAGTAGTGGACCTTGGATTCATCGGGTGTTTCGGCCGTTATCACTAGACACCCTCACCCAAGGAGGCCCTGCCAGGGTTGATCAGGCCCCAGAGTGTGTCACCGGTTTATGTTAAATTGTTATTTCTCTTCTTCTTTCTTCTGTTTATTTTCTCCTATCTGTTCACTGCAACTGAGAAATAATACTTACCTCTTTAGCATTTATGGAGCCTCACTTCTTCAAAGTGATAGAAAAGGTGATAGAGAGAAGAGAAGAAATCGAGACAAAAGGGACAAGATAGGAGAGAGCAGAGAGGAGAGCCGGAAGGGGGGCACCCGATCTGGCTTCCTACACCTCCCCGCCGGATCGGGCTGTACAACAGTAGTGATGTTTATAGGGTTACTGAAATTGCTCTAGCTGGAATATAATGATGTGCGACCTGGTGGCTAACTACGTAGCTATGGTTAGCATAATATAAACACATTAGCACAGTAAGGCTAGTGGATGAACTTTTTTCCACTCAATAACAGCTAACCATCAGAAACCCAAACATTAGGGATGAATACAATTGCATGGCAGGAAGAAGATTCTGTAAATAGACCAAACTTCTGTCAGGAGAACAACCGAGACAATCCATTCATATCCTGCTGCATGGACCGGGCTGTAGTTACATCGTAAGGTTTTAAAAACGGAGCTTTAAAATGTAATGCCGATGAATGGTGGTAATAAAAACCGAGAGAGGTCAAAAGTGATCACTAACTTTTTTTTTTTAGGGAGCTTGTTCAGATTAAATTGAAGAAGATACAACATGCTAAAAAATGTTAAAAACACAACAGCTGTAATAAACTAAGAGAAGTTTGGACCCAGGAGCAGGGTTCATACGTCATCAATTAACAACCAGATGGCTGTTAGCGTATTAAGTGTTTTCTACCAGTGCCACTGAGAATTGGTTTGCTGGCATGTCAATAAAATGGCTTGGAATACATAGAGATCTACATAAAATTAGCATAAGTGTTTACGTAATGTTAAAAAAGTAATAAAAACAACTATAAAAACTATTTGTTAACATTTGTGCATAATATTAGTGCAAGAGCCTGTGAGCAACTGATAAAGGACAAGGACCATCGATTGTGGTAAATTATCGGTATGTTACGTGTTGGGAGGCGTGACAGTGGGTTGGAATGAATCTATAAATGTCTTTTACGTGTTACATGGAAATTAACCTAACAAAGTATTATGTATGTTAAATCTGTTCACTGTCAGATCCTGAATCACTTTGGAAAACACTATGTGATGCGGTTAAGGGCTGGAATGGATGGCTGGAGCCTCTGCTCTAAGCTTACTGCCTCACTGCCACGAGCAGCTTTCTATTGGGTTCAACTGAGAACCCAGAGTGTTTCATAAGGAAGCAGAAGGTACTTTTACATTTCTATGAGATGCCTAGGGGCGTGACAAATCGTTGGTATGTTACACACTGGGAATGATAATGCTCTGCTGTGGTTAAACTGACCCCATGAATCAAAACCTTTCAAAGATGACTGTCATATACTTGAAATAAATAAGTATAATTAAATTATATTTTTAAGCAGCAGGTTCTTAATATTCAAGATAGTTGAAGTTGATCAAAAAAATCAGTTGAACTAACTCAAATTAAAGAATATGTTAGCAGAGCTTAAATTGTTAAATTTAGCACAACTGTTTAAAAAAATTGGTTCACATCACTTACTTTATTTAATACCAGTGACAATTTCTTCTACCGTCATTCTCTCCAACAGCCAGTTCTCTCCCTTTACCAGTCACAGTCCCTACATTTTAAAAATCTTTACTCTCACACCATACAGACTTTCCTTCTCTCTATTTACACACCTTCCCCTATCCTCCACTTTGTCTAAGCCCAAGATTTTGCAATGATTTTACTTCAATAAACATCAAAATAATAGTCAAAAAGTCATTCAATGAATCAAAATACAAATATCAAGATAGGAATTTAAAGTGGAAATGAATGCAAATATTGTGGTATAAGGAGAAAAAGATTTTCTAACTGTTCTTGTGGCTGATGTTTTAATAAATACATTTTTAAAAAACATTTCATGTAATCTGATTACCCAAATAACGTCAGTCTGTCTCTGTGTGTTTATAGGCTATATTTCAAATGTTTAAGATATTATTATTACTGACCTGAGAGCAGCAGGATGAGCAGTAAACAGGTTTCTTCCATTCTTGGCTTCTGTATAACATATACAGTCACCACGATTATTATTGTACCGTATTTTTTATCACCTATCATTATAATTGAAGGTTTCTTATCTTCAGTCTAATAAGTTGTCAGTATAATAAGTTACTTAGTATATAGTTTGGTGTGCATATCCAAAATAATTATATCCAATACATTTTAAATATTTACAAACTATTGCATCTTTACAATAATGGTTTAAATCATCAAATATAAGTTTACAAGTTTTGTCATTAATAAAATAAAGTTGCATAACTTACCTGAGAAGTTATCTTTTCACCTGCTGACTGACACTGACTTTTAAGAAGCACTTTGTTTGTTCTTTTAATGTTTTTACTGTCAAATGAGGAAACCAGAGGGGAGTCGACTTTCTCTAGAAAGTGGAGACGTATGGAGTTACAGGAATAAACCTGTCTTAATGAATACACGACTGCAATGATGCAAATGCTGTAAACAGACTTTTATCTGAACTATTATTGTATGTTCTGAGCTCTGACTGATTATCACTTTAACTTCTGTAATTGGAGATCTTACAAAAATTTGCTGAACATGAAAATGTTTTAATTTTATACTTCAAACTGAATACTGTATATGTAAATGTTTGATATCTTCATGTCTGTAATTTTCAAAAAGGTAACAAGTGGACTTGCCGATATGTTCTATAATATCTGTCAGGCAACAGTTTTTGCACTGGCACCAACATGTTAAACTTTTATTTAGCATATTTCTGTGATATATTGATATATTTTCTAATGCTCATGTTTCAAAGACCTTTATTGTGTCACTCCCAAAACTCAATACAGTGGTATTTTTTGTTGATGTGATCAGTGATCATACATATGCTTATTTTTTTTTTTTAAAGCAAAACAATCTGTAAATGACGTGCTTTGGGACCTAAAGAAACATAAGCAAGATTACACATAGGTGATTCTACTTCACCAACATGCAAATCATTAGGAAAATCAAGCTGTTAAAATAGAAAAATACTATGCAAATAAGCTCAGATGTGGTTCTTGGAACAGACAGCATGCTTTTTAGTAGAAACAAGTGGGGAAGGATTATGAAGTCTGGTTGTTTGTCTTCATGATTCGGGGTACTGCACAGTTTATTTAATTTTCATTGTTACCAACTATCTTTTGTTCGCTGGTAAAGAACTATCATTTTTAAATCAGAGGGACTGATTGCATGTTATTAGATACATTAGGTACATGCATTGTCTAAATTAGAACACTAGTACTGTATTAACTATCAGAGACTGGCTGTCACATTGTTAGAATTTATTTTCTATCTTTAATGCATTATTTTATATTTCACAGTTCATCTTAATTTTAATCACAAATTAATGTTTTATCTTTTACTTCATAAATATGTTTTGTAGAATTGAGTAGTGAAAGCAATTTCTATATGTTTGAAATGGGCGAGCATTTCAAACATATTTAATGCTGTATGAAGAAATATTTGTGGTTAAGAAACGTTATTACAGATTTAAAGGAAATTATTTTCCAGGACAGTGAAATCAGTTTTATCACCCAGTGAAGGAGTCTCAGGTCACTAAGAGTGTAAATACAAAACTGTGGCATTTATCGCAGTGCATACTTTACACCTGAAACACTGAGCTGTTTGCTGGTCTCACTTCATGAGTAAGTAAAGACTAACTCATAATTCATCATCTTCAAAAATCCAAAAGATAATTTCAAACACTTGAATGGAACCCTATGGTTTACATTTCATTTTGTCTATCAAGCATGCATTTATTTTTGTGTCAGAATTCATTTCAAAGCTATCATCAAACACTCTCTTTACACTGTAGATTTAGACCGCAATGCATTACATCAGCAGAGTAATGTTTCATGACTGCTATTATTTGACTGCAACAAAAAGCCTTTTGAAAGGGAAACTTTTCAGCCCACATTCATCCTCAGCTGTCACAAGCACACTTTGTTTAAATCCTTAAGTTAGTTTTTGTTATTTTATGAAGTTATTTTTTATAGAAATTTATGATTATTTTGTACCCCAAATTTGTCTTTTGGGGTGACTGAAATATGCAGATTTGGAAAAGTTCTAGTCACCTTGATGTTTGTCTTGATTGCTTCGTAGGGTTGCTGTAGGTCAGGAGGTAGAGCACGTCATCTTCTGATCAGAAAGTTGGTGGTTCCCCCTCCTTGGGCAAGATACTCACCCAAATTGCTCTTCCATGCACAAATCGTATAAGTGTTAGTTAGAAGGCACTGAAAAGCATAGAAATTAGTGCTTGTGTGAATGGGTGTGGATAGGTGAATGTGGCATGTTGTATAAAGCGCTTTGAGTGCTATGGTAAAGTAGAAAAGCGCTATATAAGAATTAGTCCATTTGTCTTAAAAGACTAAATGACCTACTTATCTTTGCTTGTCTTAGTTTCCTGAGAATGCATACTGATAAAGGTTTCATCACAGACAGCAGAAAGACTTTTATTATGTGATTGTTTCTTAGACATGTCCTCTCATTTTAAAGGTCCACAGCACAAATATAGATACTGATAAAGGCCCAAGTTATGATACTCATTTAATTCAGCTTTTTCTGCCTCCATCAGCTGGACTGTGACTGACACTTTGTTTTAAGTGTAAATATTTGCCATCATGAAACACATAATGGACCATCTATCTTATAATACTTAATACTCAATCTTATATTAAGTACTTGTAATTTATTAAAAGTGAATTAGTTTAACTTTGTAAACTTTAGAACATTCAAACTAAATGTTCCTGTGATGCAGGTAATTCTGTAAGTAGTTCATAATATTCTGTATCAACAAAAAATATGAAATGAACCCAACTAATCATCCAAGCAGTTAATTACTCTGAAAGTCACTTTTTTGTAAAGAGTAAAACATTCAAAATGTGTCTCTTACCTCATGTAGGAAATGCTCTCTCTCCATGCAAACTGGTAAACAGTTCTTAAAGGCAGAAAAAAACATTGGTAAAGCTCTTTATCAGCTGCAGGTCTCCCCAGATCTCTCTCTTCTGGCCCAGGATGAGTATGAAAATTGTGAAATAGTGTCCCCCCCATTCATGGCTTCCTATATTTCTGTGTGTTTCTCACACGCCAGTGTTTTTGACCATCAAATGAATTCTAATCTTAGACAAAAAAAGGGAAAAAAAAGTCAAACCTGCATAGCCCTGTGCCTCAACTAAGAAAATAGCAAGATCGCTTACGTGGGTTAATGTTGGATACAAATCATATAGTGACTTGTTTTTCCCCTCCCCTTGAGTGTTTTTTTAAGCATTTCATAGACCAACATTTAAGTGTTATTGTATTATGAAGTGTTATTGTATTATGAAGCCTCTCCGTGAATCGCTACCTTATCGTGGTGGAGGGGTTTGTGTGTCACAGGGATCCCAGGGGCTATGTTGTCTGGGGGCTTTTGCCCCCTGGTAGGGTCTCCCATGGCAAATTGGTCCTGGGTGAGGGACCAGACAAAGAGCGATTCAGAAGACCCGTATGAAAAGAACATCGAGGGAACAGTTTACCCTGCCCGGGATAGGGTTACCGGGCCCCGCCCTGGAGCCAGGCCCGGGAGGGTGCCCCAGGGCGGCGTCTCGTGGCCGGGCCTTAGTCCATGGGGCCCGGCCGGGCACAGCCCGAAGAGGAGACATGGGCCCATCCTCCCGCAGGCCCACCACCCGCAGGAGGCGCCATAGGGGTTGGGTGCAATGTGTGTCGGGCGGCAGCCAGGAGCGGAGGCCCTGGCGGACCGATCCCGGCTGCCAAGACTGGCAATAGGGACATGGAATGTCACCTCTCTGGTGGGGAAGGAGCCTGAGTTAGTGCGTGAGGTTGAGAAGTACCGGCTAGATATAGTCGGGCTCACCTCACGCATGGCTTGGGCTCTGGAACCAGTCTCCTGGAGAGGGGCTGGACTCTGTCTCAGTCTGGAGTTGCCCCTGGTGAGAGGCGGCGGGTTGGGGTGGGTATTCTAATATCCCCGGCTTGCTGCCCGCACGCTGGGGTTTTTCGGTGGATGAGAGGGTTTGTTCCCTGCGCCTCAGGGTCGGGGAACGGGTCCTGACTGTCATCTGCGCTTATGTGCCGAGTGGCAGTTCAGAGTACCCAGCCTTCTTAGAGTCCCTGGGGGGTGCTGGAAGGTGCCCCACCTGGAGACTCTGTTGTCCTACTGGGAGACTTCAATGCTCACGTGGGTAGCGACAGCGAGACCTGGAGGGGCGTGATTGGGAGGAACGGCCTCCTGATCTGAACCAGTGGTGTTTTGTTACTGGACTTCTGTGCAAATCACAGTTTGGCCATAACGAACACCTTGTTCGAACATAAGAGTGTCCATAAGTGCACGTGGCACCAGGATGCTCTAGGCCGCAGGTCGATGATCGATTTTGTAATCGTATCACCAGACCTGCGACCATATGTTCTGGACACTCGGGTAAAGAGAGGGGCTGAGCTGTCAACTGATCACCACCTGGTGGTGAGTTGGATCAGGTGGCGGGGAGGACGCTGGACAGACCCGGTGCACCTAAACGCGTGAGTGAGGGTGTGCTGGGAGCGTCTAGCAGAGGCCCCAGTCCGCGAGATCTTCAACGCACACATCCGGCAGAGCTTCAACAGCATTCCGAGGGAGACTGGGGACATTGAGTCCGAATGGACCATGTTCAGCGTCTCCATTGCCAGCTGCTGCATTGAGCTGCTGACGCCGCAAGGTGGTTGGTGCCTGCCGTGGTGGTAATCCCCGAACCAAATGGTGGACACCAGAGGTGAAGGGAGCCACCAGGCTGAAGAAGGAGTCCTATCGGGCTTGGTTAGCCTGTGGGACTCCAGAGGCAGCTGACAGGTATCGACAGGCCAAGCGGAATGCGGCTCGGGCAGTGGCTGAAGCAAAAACTCGGGTGTGGGAGGAGTTTGAGAGGCCATGGAAAAAGACTTTCGGACTGCCTCAAGAGATTCTGGCAAACCGTCAGGTGTCTCAGGAGGGAAAGCGGTGCTCTACCTGCACTGTGTATAGTGCTGGCGGTGCGCTGCTGACGTCGACTGAGAAAATTGTCAGACAGTGGAAGGAATACTTGAGGACCTCCTTAATCCCACTGACACGTCTTCCGAGGAGGAAGCAGAGTCTGGGGATGAGGGAATGACCCGCCAATTTCTGGGGTCGAGGTCACTGAGGCAGTTAAAAACTCCTCGGTGGCAGAGCCCCTGGTGTTGATGAGGTCCGCCCGAGTTCCTGAAGGCTCTGGACGTTGTAGGGCTGTCCTGGTTGACACGCCTCTACAATGTTGCGTGGAGATCAGGGCAGTACCCTGGACTGGCAGACCGGGTGGTGGTCCCCATCTTTAAGAAGGGAGACCGGAGGGTGTGTTCCAACTACAGGGGATCACACTCCTCAGCCTCCTGGGAAAGTCTATGCCAGGGTGCTGGAAAGGAGAGTTCGTCCGTTAGTCGAACCTCGGATACAGGAGGAACAATGCGGTTTTCATCCTGGTCGCGGAACACTGGACCAGCTCTTTATCCTCTCGAGGATACTTGAGGGTGCATGGGAGTTTGCCCAACCAGTCTACATGTGTTTTGTGGACTTGGAGAAGGCATTCGACCGTGTCCCTCGGGGTGTCCTGTGGGAGGTGTTGCGGGGAGTATGGGGTGTCTGGCCCACTGCTATGGGCCATTCGATCCCTATACAACCGTTGTAAGAGTTTGGTTCACATTGCCGGCAATAAGTCGGACTCGTTCGGTGGGTGATGGGCTCCGCCAGGGCTGCCCTTATCACCGATTCTGTTCATAATTTTTATGGACAGGATTTCTAGGCGCAGCCAAGTGGCGGAGGGCTTTCACTTCGGTGGCCTCAGAATCTCATCTCTGCTTTTTGCGGATGATGTGGTTCTGATGGCTTCATCGGTGGGGCCTCCAGCTCGCACTGGAGCAGTTCGCAGCCGAGTGTGAAGCAGCGGGAATGAGGATCAGCACCTCCAAATCTGAGGCCATGGTTCTCAGCCGGAAAAGGGTGGAGTGCCCACTCCGATGAGTTCCTGCCCCAAGTGGAGGAGTTTAAGTATCTCGGGGTCTTGTTCGCGAGTGATGGGAGAAGGGGCCGGAGATCGACAGGCGGATTGGTGCTGCGGCTGCAGTGATGCGGACGCTGCACCGGTCCGTCGTGGTGAAGAGGGAGCTGAGTGTAAAAGCGAAGCTCTCAATTTACCGGTCGATCTACGCCCCGACCCTCACCTATGGCCACGAGCTGTGGGTAGTGACCGAAAGAACAAGATCGCGGATACAAGCGGCAGAAATGAGCTTCCTCCGAAGGGTGGCTGGCCTCTCCCTTAGAGATAGGGTGAGAAGTTCGGCCATCCGGGAGGGGCTCAGAGTAGAGCCGCTGCTCCTCCACATCGAAAGGAGCCAGTTGAGGTGGTTCGGGCATCTGACAAGGATGCCCCTGGGCGCCTCCTGGGTGAGGTGTTCGGGCATGTCCCACGGGAGGAGGCCCAGGGCAGACCCAGGACGCGCTGGAGAGATTATATCTCTCGGCTGGCCTAGGAACGCTTTGGTGTTCCCCGGATGAGCTGGAGGAGGTGGCTGGGGAGAGGAGGTCTGGGCTTCTCTGCTTAGGCTGCTGCCCCATGACCGACCTTGGATAAAGCGGATGAGGATGGATGGATGGATGGATGGATGGATGGATGGATGGATTATGAAGGATATATTTACTTACCTTCTGTTGACTATATGTCTGACACTATGGTTATGTGTTGGAGTGGAAGGATCGGTCACAAATAAACCAGAAGTTCTTGCAAAACTACAGAAGGATTTCTGTGCGGTCTGCACCAGCTTTTGTATATAGTTTCTCCCTTTCCTGCCCCCTCTTTCACAGACATATTCCTATCTAATGCTAAAATTCCACTAGCATAGGCAACACATCATAGTCCCTGGAAGGAATATAGTAGCCTTAGACTTTATTGAACATAAAGTCCCTCAGTGCTTATCTTCATATTGGGACTGTTCTTGGATGCTTGCAACACCGATGCTACAGTTGACTATTCTATCACTTAGTGTTAATGGTCTTAACTCAGCCATTGAGTGAACGTGTGTCTTTGACTACCGTTACCGTAAAAAGGCTGACATCGTTCTAATTCAAGAAACAAATCTCATACAATATCACGTGGCCCGTTTTCAAAACAAACATTACAAATTAATAGCTTTATCCTGTACATCAAATAAAAACCAATAGTGTTTGCATCTTGCTGGCACTTATCACTGGCAGTATTTTAAATCACAAATTAGCATTCGTATTTATATTGTGTTCAAATAAGCGAGACAGAGACTTTTGTTTACTTATATTGTCAACACACTATCACAAAAAATTACTTTTCCTTAGAGTTGGAGACATGCATCAATATTCCCGTCAGACAACATAAAAACAAGCTGACATTTTCCACATGACACCAGCGATCAGCTCGACGGAGCCTCAGTTTACCTGCATGCATCCTGCTCACCTGTCAGCTGTTTAACACCTGCTGCTGACTCAGGAAGCACACACACGTTACCTGGTTATAGTTTCAGCTTTCAGCTGCTGCTCAATATAACATAATGTTGGCGCAATATTGTGCAGAAGTAAATGTATGTTGTTTCCTGAGCGCAGAGCTGCTGGAGCAAAAGGAGGAGATGGATGGTGAGAAAACTACAGAGCACCTTATCAGTGGCTGATATCCGGTCACCGTCACACAGCTTTAAAACCTCCACTGAGTTTTAGCCCTCAGAGGTTAAATACTGGACTTATTCACTCAAGTTCTGTCTGTTGGTTCATGTTTACTTCACTGTTTTATTTACAACTGAGCAGACCAGTTTAGCGCAGATTAAACTTACGTTTAACAACTGCATAGCTTTACTGAAGTTTAATATCTCACTAAAGCACGTGTTAGACTGAGCCATTAGCTTTTCCTTATTATCTGGCGTTCATATTTGTTGGTTGTTTTTTAACTGTTAATTTTGAGTTAAAACTAACACTAAAAATCTTTTTTTACAAGGCATAAAGAGAAGGCACATATCCACTGAGAGCAGCAGTGCCTGAACAGGCTTGCTGTTCGTGAATACTGGAGTCCAACGTTTCCAGAAATATTACATCATCTCTTTTTGCTGGCTTGGCCCTGGCTTATCGAAGAATTAAGAAAGCGGAACCGGCTGTTCAAACCCCCACAAGGCTGCCCGCTGGGATTGAATCGATGGGACGAGGTGCGACTTCTCAGGAAGGGCTCACGGAAGGCAGCATGGTTAAGAGCTTGGAGGCGCTAGCGGCTGCGGTGAATACTCAGAATAACATCTCTGAGCGGATACTGGGATACATCAGGGAAGAATCCGCTCAGAACAACACCTATGGGCGGAAGCTGGAATACATCACGGATCAGTTGGCTGCGGTCGTGAGGTCTCAGAATCTGCTCTGTGAGCAAAAGAGTGACAAGATCACGGAATCGACGGCTAATAACATCATGGAGAAACTGGCAGCTATCCAACGGGAGATTGAGAGACCAGTGTCGGAGTGTTAAAAACAGCTCGAAATTCTCATGAGTTGTTTGCAAAAAGAAAAATCACCATCATAATGCGGCTACCCCTTCGGCGCCAGCTGTGGGCTCAAGGCTGGAGCTGAACAAAAACTCCCTGATAACGACTGTGTTGAGTCTGTTCCTTCCCATCCCATACAAGGCCACCTGGGTTGGCTGGAAGACTGTTTACTTAGCCTGGCAGGGCGAAGGACGCTGTCTCAGCTGAACTATGGACACGCAGACACATACATATACTGATACTGATAAACACTCACTGACGCATCACCCTCCCTACCCAACGCCACCTCCAACGTTTACCTCCCCTCTGATGTGGACATCGGGTCAGTTGGAGGCGCAGTCGAAGATTGCAGCGGTCCCAGATCAGATGTACACACTGGAACTCTTTCCCATGTTGCTTGTCTGTGTTTATTGTGTTATGGTGTGTTGATATCTGTGCATTCCTGTATTATCCTTTTGTGTTACACATTTCGATGTTTTTTTTCCTCGCTACCTGGCCTGACCTGTCTCCCCAATGTGATGTTTGTATTGTATGTACGGTCGGCAAGGTCTGTCATCTCGGTTGTGGGCAAAAGACTTGCAACTGACAAATAAAGGCTATCTCATCTCATCATCTAATAGCTATTCAACTGTATTCTAAGCACCAGTTGTCTGTTAGCACTTTTACTTTTCATGTTATAACGTGATATAGCTCTACTTTTCTTTTGCCTGGGTGGCAGCTCTATGCTTCCGTACATATGTAATACACAATGTAAATATGATGTGATTCTAGTTTAATCAAATTGAGGGTAGGAGGAAAACCGCTCTAATCCTCGAGGCCCAGTGTCCTAAAACTATTAAACATGTCCTCACCACAACACACCAGAAGAAAATCATTAGGTCATTAGCAAGACTCTATAGTACTGAATGCTGAGGTGGCAATTCAGCCATTTAATTCATGTGTGTTGGACTATGGACATATCAAAAAGTTGCAGTAGACCGACCCTCGAGGAATCAAGCTCGACACAGCTGCTGTAACAAACACTGGCATCCACATAATCACAGCTAAAAAGAAATTTAGAGTAAACTTACCGCAACATGTTTTCCTCAGGTTAGAGTTGAGTTTTTTCACGTTGAAATGTCGGTTTATTTTGGCTCACACTGAAGACACCGCGTTATATAGCTGTTTATTCGTACTGCTTTTAAGCAAAACATGCTTTGTAGATGAGGCCAAGGGTGTTCATCCTCTTCAATTCTAGCAGAGACAGTTGCCTCTGCCATGTTTTCCTGTTTCTTCTTTCCATATGTCCGCTAGTTTGAAAGGCTTGGGCCACTCTGCCCACCATGGTTCATAACTGGTCATGTGACTTAAATGTGATTAAAATCAAATATTTACATTGAAAAAAGCTGTAATCAATGACTTTTTTTCTTCATTGCTTTAATTCACCCACAGACAAGTTGTTCCCCCTGATAAGCATTACATTTCCCTCAGTTTAAATAAATAAACTCTTTAGTTTCTTATTGTTTCTTTCTCATCGTAGGATTTCTGTTCTTTCTTTTCTCTCTTTTTCTTTTTCCCCCTAAAACAGTTCATTTAAGAGAGGCTCTGATATGAATTGTCTTCTGTGCTCAGGGCTGGAGGACAGCTAAGAGCCAATTATACTTACAACAAAGCTGTCTGGATGTAAAATGTTTCACCGCTAGGTGTCAGTAAACTTCAGTTTTCTTACCCTCCAACTTCAACTGCATGGCTCTAGCATGGAAATCCAGCTGGTGTGTTTCTGCTACTCTGGGGACCAGATCCAGATCCACCCTGGAGTTTTCCCCATCTCAGGAAGGCTCATGTGTTTTAAGCTGTCTTTAAAGTGGATGAAACTTTGCTGGACTCTGACACTTAGCAAACAAACTCTTATATAATGCGGAACAGTAATGAAACTGCTTATCAGAGTGAAAGTGGGATTTATTATTGCACTGAAGCCCGATATTATTTGGCATACTGTTAACTTATAACCAGCTGTTGTTGTTTAGCTGGCTCTTGTCAGCTGTCCAGAGACATCCAGAGATCATCTTCCTCATAGTTAACAGGTTGAAATCGGGTCAGCTTTAATGTCTCACTCTGTAAGGAAATTATGTCATTGCAACATGCCAAACTGCAACTATAACATGTTTTCTGCAGTCTTCTTTCAAATGTCTTCTTTCATGTGAAATATAAGCTGAAAAAAATAAAAGGTAAAGAAAAAACACAAGGACAATTCACATTCGTTATCTTATTTTATGGATGAGCAATGATGTTCAGACTTAGTTACTTTCATGCTCATTTAAGTAGATCTTTTTTGTTGTTCCTTTAGTCAAAGTCGCAGACATACAGACTTCAGGCTCCTCCACTTTGACTGTGGTACTGCCTTTAGCCTTCATGTATGAGTAGGAAAATTGGGATTGGACGATTTACTGTCATTGACTATATTATAAAGTTATGGCTTTAAAAGCTGGTTTTCTTCCCTAATTTTCAATAGTAGAAATCGCATTCAGTCCATTTGAATTTGAATACATCTGATTTTAACATGGACCTCAAACTTGAACAGAGAGAATGAAGCAAAACAAACAAAAACTTGTTTAAAAATACCTGTACTTCATCACTTAAGTCATCAGCTGCTCTATTTTTTACAACTTTGTCCGCTCCCCCAACTGGATGGTTAAGTTAAAGTAACAGATATGAGGACTTCAATGCATACATGTCATGATGCATATGATAGACTGAGCAGTCACAGGCTGTGAGACAGAATTAGCTTTCGAACAGTCCACAGGTGAAACAACATGGCTGTCCATCTCAGAACTAACTGGATGGGGAGCCACACAGTCCAGGGATGAAGAAACACCCACGACCTGTTCCACAACAATTGGTTTCGGAAGAATAGAGAACAGGATCAAGCATGCATTGTCGTGGGCCACAAAACTTGACCTGATCAGCCAACATTGCAATGCTTAACCCCAGTCTTTTGGCTAGCTTAACGAAAGAAGCGGCCATCTTGTTACCACTCTCTAGAGAAGCTGAATGAGTTATCACTGGTTGTGGAGCTGGCTGGGCCACGCCGGACGTGTCAAAAGACAAAACAGGTTGGAACATGAAATAGTCACTAGAAGGAGCATCAGCTATAGAACACACAGTCTCGGATGGTTTGTGCTCCTTAGCATGCACTGTTTTATCTAGAGCTGATGGTGGTGGTGTGTGGCTCAGTTCAGGCTGGGAAACCTCAGAATTTACAGGCTGAGGAGTAAAACAGTCCTGCGGGACTACAATGCTAGTAACAGTGTGTAGGTGACTCTGGAATGGAATAACGGTCCTTTGTTCAGCTAACTCTACAGTTGAGACATCCATATTGGCTAATTCAGGGAAAACACTGCGAGCATCACCAGAATCTGATGGCTCAGGAACACAAAGATCACTAGTGAAGACAACCGGTGAATAACTTGGCACACAGTTACAAACACACAGTGGCGGAGTTCTCTGATTTAGGCAACACAATATCCACGGAGGGCAAAACAGTGTTACTCACAGTGGTGGATAAGTCATGAAGTCCGTGATCAGAAAGCTTGGGCTTAGTGATGGGATTTCCGGCTCTTTTTAGAGAACCAGCTCTTTCGGCTCAGCTCACTAAAAAGAGCCGGCTCTTTTGGCTCCCAAATGGCTCTTCAGGTTGTTTTGTTGCTTTAATTTATTATTAACAATAATATAAAATTATGCACAAAAGGAATTACTAATGTGAAAAAAGTGGTTTTATTTATATACAGTATGTTTATATATAAATATATTCGGTGGCCCCTAGAGACAAAGCACGTACAAACTTCAAAAAGCACGAACAAACTCCAAAACACATTTCTAGCATTAACCGAACTTCCAAAACAGAGCTACCTAGATCACTCAAATTACACAATTGAAAGCATGTGTGTATGGTTTGTGTATTTATACACAAGCACTCATATATATTCAAATAATTACAAAAATGTTCATTTACCTGTTACTACCACACACCAAATCCGGTCGTTGGTACTTCCTGGCTTGTGTAGCCACTAGGTAACAAAAGCTCAACACTGTGCCTAGCATCATGGAGCACTTCTGTTGTGTTTTGTACGTGCTTTGGAGTTTTTACGTGTTTTGGAGTTTAAACGGGTAGCTAACACCTTCTGGTACTCCGGGATCGGCAGCGCTACCCACTCTTGGCAAAGATACTCCACCGTGTAAACTAGGTCCGCTCGGAGCTCAGTGGAGGGGCTGTGAGCTGCTGGGTCCATGTTGTGGTCGTGTTCTTCTGTCATGATTAGGGTGTGTGCAGGCAGGAATTGGACCCAAATGCAAACTCAGGGGAAACAGGACTGAACTCAAAATACAGCTTTATTGCTCGGACATGGGAGCACACGGGGAACACAGCTGACACAGATAATCATAACGAGACAGGGCAGGAGCAAACACAACATGACGCATACTGACGGGAGACTGTCAAAGTAAAACAGGACGTCCAAAGAGGCGCAGACAGAAGGGGGAGAGAGAACACGGGGAGAGCACAGACATGACCCAGGACCATGATAATACATCATCCAAATTTATATCAGGTACGGTTTGCGACTGTTATGGTCTCACTTTCAGCTGTTACAGTTATCAAACAGTAAAAGTAGAAACAGAACATAAACAGTACAATGTTTTGTTGTCCACCCTGACCTCCTCAAGCAGATCTCTGGCTCTCCTCACTTTCTTCTTTACCATTTGTGTAAGTCAGAATGAAACAGAACTAACAAACTGCACACAGACAAAGCCTGTGCAGTGACGTCCACAGAAGGACAGAGTCTAAAGTGTTGAAAGAGATGCTGCAAAACAAAACAAGAGACTAGAGCCTATCAGGAAAACTAGTGAGTGGACCTCTGATTAAATAATTTCTACCAAACTACAACTGCAGCTGAACAAATGAGCTGTTGGTGGAACTTTACACTCTGAAATATTGAAAGATTTAAAGGATGAGACAGCTCAGCACAGCATGTTATTAACTTCACACATGAAGTGGTTCAGTCCAGTCAGACTTCAGTTTTGCAGCCACCGTCCACATCCTGCTTCTTCAACTGGTCGTCATGGTAACTCTGGACTTTCCTTCAACGAATCCTGAAGTCTGTCAGTCCTTCTGACAGCATGAGGCCTGACAGCTGGACAAAATGTGCAGATGATGAAAAACATGAAGCATAGTTTGAACTTGTGTCAAGTTTGTGTTGGTGACTGAACTGCTGACCTGCTGTGAAACCTGCTGCTGGATCTCTGTGCTGTGCATGTCTGCCTCTGACTGAAGCTTCATTTTCACCACTGTTTGCTTTGTCACTGCTAAAAATGAACCACATATAAAAACACAAACATTAGTGTTTTACATGATGACAGGATCTTACAGTGTTTGTATTCTGGACCTCACCTGTGAAACAGAAAAAACGGTTACTACGGCCACACATAACATCATCCCATTCCCCTGTCGTTAAATAAAGAGCTCCACAGTACTCAAATACTTTTTGGTTATCAGGCTGAGAAGGCATCCAATTTGTGAATGTTGAGGTTGTGTTGTCAGACCAGGAGACCCAGGGATCTCTGTAGAGGCCAATCCACACATACCAAACCCCTGATCCATTCAAAAAAGTTCGTCTAAACTCAAAAAATTTTAGACGAATTTCCTATTGCTCACGCTCTTTGTTCCAATGCAGTTGTATGATGAAAGGGCAGAGAACGTTGTACACCCTTGTTGTCTTCCTCAGCGTCTAATGCAGAGAGCTTCCTTAAGCTTCTGTGGTTATTGCTGTGGTTCTGGAATCTTCTCGTGATGACTAGTAGGACCCCAAGTTGCACGACCCTTGACCTCAACCACTACCTGGGCTGTCAGCTATGCCTGGAGTGGTCCCTGCTGCTTGCTGGTTTTCTGAAAAAACAACAAAAAAAACTTCTCATCTAGTCTCAATCTGGAGTTCCCCCTTTGGGAATCCTCCTTTTCTAGAAGGAAAAAACAAAACAAAACTTTGGAACCATTTTGAAAGCAGATCAGCCACCATCAAACCATATTTTCTTTTCAGTTCAGTAAACTTTCCTTATGGGAAAATCTTATCTGAACATGGATGTAACCCCCTGTAAAGTTCACATATGCAAACAACGTTAGGTCACAGGGGTAATAAGACATCCAGCACTACAGACACAAGTTGTTATCTGCATGGATTTCCAAAATCATTAAAACACTGTTAAATGGCCTGTATTTGTATAGCGCTTTTCTAGTCCCTAAGGACCCCAAAGCGCTTTACACAACCAGTCATCCACCCATTCACACACTGGTGATGGCAAGCTACATTGTAGCCACAGCCACCCTGGGTCACACTGACAGAGGCGAGGCTGCCAGACACTGGCACCACCGGGCCCTCTGACCACCACCAGTAGGCAATGGGTGAAGTGTCTTGCCCAAGGACACAACAACCGAGACTGTCCAAGCCGGGGCTTGAACCGGCAACCTTCCGATTACAAGGCGAACTCCCAACTCTTGAGCCACAATCGCCCCATAATATGTTAATTCCATAATATGCCCAAATCATTCATCATCCTATGTGTTTATTCAAAACGACTATAAATGGTGACTGATCTTAAGTAAGTCACACACTTGTTTTAACACTACGAGCTCAATAACTTGAGATGGATGATGATATGATAATGAGCCCAACACTAAGATGTTCTTCAATGTCTGCACATCCGGCTTTATTTTCACTCATGCCTGTCCGTGTGATGCCAAATCTTCCACAAGGACCTTCAGAGAAAAAAAAACATTAGCCAGTGGAGTGTCCTGGAGGTCAGGCCTGGATCAACAGATCCCAGAGATGCTGCTGTAAATCATGTGGCCAGCCATCTGCTGTGAAAGGAATAATACTGGTTTCAACACCATATATGTTTTACATTGTATGCATATTTTCCCCACGGTAACAATTGGTGTTTTCCAACAATACAATGTGATACCATAACCAACAAGCAGCCAGTAAAATCAGTTTCCATCACACAAAAATCAGTAACACAGAAAAGTGGCAGCTAAAGGGTTGAGTCTGCAGGGCCCACACACAATCATGTGAACCTACAGTCTCCCCCTTCCCTGGTCTCTGTCATCCTTCTGCTCCTGCAAAAACACAGATACATCCACCCTTTTGACTGCTACTGTGAATTAGGCATTTGAAGTGACTAATCCTAAAATAGGTGCAGTCTTTAATTTCAATTTTAAGTCAGTCAAAACTTCAGTCCACATCATCAGTCTAATCACAGTCCAGTCACATGCATTCACACAAGTTAGTGCTGATAGTGGAAACCCCCGCAGCATATTTAAGTATCCACTAACAGCAATATAACATCATTTAAAAAAAATAATAATGATAATTCTTTATGATTTGGGAATGGATTGAATCGCTGCAATCCCTTTATACAGGGACTTACCAGCTGATCGTGTCCCACATAGGTGAATTTCTCCAAAGCCCATTGTAATCTGGAGAAGCTTACCTTGCATTTTCTCTCAATAAAATATTTTATAGTGCTTTTAATTCCAATCTTGCAGGCCTCAATCACTTGTGTTGCTCAGTCAGCAGAAAGCATGTCACAATTCACTGTATTAGCAGCTACATTTATTATCTGATCACTGGTTGGAAACACCAGCCTCTTTTTTCCCTTTCACAAAAGTTAACCTGTTGTCCTGCAACTTGGAGAGTAAATTGTCAGCAGTGGATAAACTCAGCATTTGATAACAAGTTTCTGTTAAGTATTCCCTGTTTTAACATTAATGAGAGACATGGGCATGTTCATGAGTCTGATCTTCATTGCACGTGTATGTGTTAGTGGGCGGATTAATGCACTCTCTGCTTGTATGTGTGCGTGTGCATTCTTTTACCTTTTGTTGCGATACTACGGAAACTTTCTCAACCTCCACAAGTCAGTCGGCCCCAATTTTCATGTGCTCTCACATTAACAAAAACAGCCTTCATTTTTCCTCCATGCTCTCTTCCTACTTCTCACAGCTTCTGTCTGCTCTCCCACATCTGCAGCAGTTCACAGTTGTGGAATATCAGAGCCCCATCATTTTTTCAGTGTCTTCCTTTGCCATTTCATCTCCAAGTGTGGCAAATATCAAACTCAGACAGTCTTACCAAGTCCATTCACACACAGTGACGTTGCGGGTGAACCTCGCAGCTTGTGATTGGGAAAGCATTTTTCCATCTGTGATGGTATTTGTACATGCTGCTGAACCTTGTAAGGTCTAGGGCAGTGCTGCTGTCTGTTCATCTGGTGCTGACTCTTGTTGCTGATGCTGTAATTAATTAATAATGTAGAACTTAAGGCCCTTTGCATTTGAATACCTCTGATTTTAACATGGACCTCAAATTTGAACAGAGAGACAAAAACCAAAGAAACAAAAAACTTCAGTGTCAAACTAGCTTTAATTTCATGAATCTGTAGCAATGAAACACGATTTATCACTCAGTGTAAAAACCCACAAAGTGGGTGAAAAATGAGCTCTAAGTACCTACACCATTCATTACCTTCAAAAGAAAAAAGAGAAATTATCAGCACTCTAGTCCTTATTTTCATGAGTTCACTCCAGCTAAGCTAATGAAACAAACAAAATTGTCAGTATTGCCAAAATTTAAACTTGCTCATGTCAAATAATATTATTAAATAAGAAATGAATCTATACGAGGCAATACAACAACTCACAAACCTGCATGCTTCCATATTTTTAAATATGCGTCTCTTGTTTTGTTTTACTTTTTGTATACCTGCCGAGATGGATGGATTGTTTCAAGCAGGTAGCTGGCGATTTTCACAAAACATAAAAACATGAATGAAACCACAGAACACATAAAAACCCTTTAAAATATAACATGAAGAAAGCTAAAAGCTACAATAACAAAAGCAGACAAATGTGTCAACACAGAAGAAAATACAAGTCAAAAACGAAGATCACAACAGTAACTATGGCAACAACAGAGCAAACTTTACCCACCACCTGCTCTGCTTAGTAGAGTGACTGTCACTTTGTCTGTGCCTCCAAAGTGACAGTCAAGTTAAAGTGTCAGATACGAGGACATCCAGCTGATGTTTAAGGTTCACAATGCAAAATTATATCAGGTAAGGTTTGGGACTGTTATGGTCTCATTTATGGTTGTTACAATTATCAGACAGTAGAAGTAGAAACAGGACATGAACAGTACAATGTTTTCTTGTCCACCCTGAACTTCTCAAGCAGATCTCTGGCTCTCCTCATTTTCTTCTTTACCATTTGTGTAAGTCAGCAGAGGTTGCTGTCACAATGAAACAGATTTATGGATCCTAACAAACTGCACACAGACAAAGCCTGTGCAGTGACGTCCACAGAAGGACAGTGTCTAAAGTGTCTAAAGAGATGCTGCAAAACAAAACAAGAGACTAGAGCCTATCAGGAAAACTAGTGAGTGGACCTCTGATTAAATAATTTCTACCAAACTACAACTGCAGCTGAACAAATGAGCTGTTGGTGGAACTTTACACTCTGAGATATTGAAAGATTTAAAGGATGAGACAGCTCAGCACAGCATGTTATTAACTTCACACATGAAGTGGTTCAGTCCAGTCAGTCTTCAGTTTTGCAGCCACCGTCCACATCCTGCTTCTTTGACTGGTCGTCACGGTAACTCTGGACTTTCCTCCAGCGAATCCTGAAGTCTGTCAGTCCTTCTGACAGCATGAGGCCTGACAGCTGGACAAAATGTGCAGATGATGAAAAACATGAAGCATAGTTTGAACTTGTGTCAAGTTTGTTTTGGTGACTGAACTGCTGACCTGCTGTGAAACCTGCTGCTGGATCTCTGTGCTGTGCATGTCTGCCTCTGACTGAAGCTTCATTTTCAGCACTCTTTGCATCTTCCCTTCTAAAGCTGAATCACATATAAAAACACAAACATTAGTGTTTTACATGATGACAGGATCTTACAGTGTTTGCATTCTGGACCTCACCTGTGAAACAGAAAAAACGGTAACTACGGCCACACATAACATCATCCCATTCCCCTGTCGTTAAATAAAGAGCTCCACAGTACTCAAATACTTTTTGGTTATCAGGCTGAGAAGGCATCCAGTTAGTGAATGTGGAGGTTGTGTTGTCAGACCAGAAGGCCCAGGGATCCCTGTAGAGACCAATCCACACATACTGAACCCCTGATCCATTCAAAGTGAGCGTGATGTTGGATTTCTCCTCTTTGCTTCTTATACTGGTCAGGTCTGTGTGGTATGTCCTGCAGTACGACTGAGCCGCTGACCAGGTTTGGTTCTCCTTCACTAAGATGTAACTTGTACTGCTGGCTGTGA